>NC_142822.1:8861875-9018786 GCF_057945365.1 Rhopilema esculentum | reverse complement strand
TTCGTTAATAAAGTGCGTAAATGTATTTGTTGTCAGTTGCTATTCAAATCAAAATATTAACGTTTTAGAACTTTATGCTTTGCAATTCTTTGAAATTCTTTGCAATCACTGTCACTATTTTTCAGCTTTTAACTTTGACGGATCAATCTGTTCAAATGATCTGAGGATAAAAATATCTTAACTGGTACACAAGAAACTTAATTCAGTATAAATAGAAAGAAAATAAATTTTTATAGAAAACCCTAAGTTTTGTTGTAAGATCAGCACTTGAATAACTATTTGAAAAGTATTATAGAATGTATCAGCAGAAGTTCTTTAACGAATAATTCTTTAAACGAATATTCTGGACAAGGATATTCTCCGTAAAAGGCAAAAAATTATTATCAACTCTGTTTCCTAATTCTCAACCCTTTGCGATATATGCGTATTATTCAACCCAGAAGAATGCCAGTAACAAAAATTTCAAAGATTTACAAATAAAATAGACTACTTAAAAAACAAATCATGAAATTAATGACAAATTTAAAAAATAGTCTCGAAAATGGACAAAAAATATTGACTCTTTCTCGAGTGTCCGTCAATGGAAACTTCTTTCACGGTGGGAAGATTGTACGAATTAAAAAAGGTCAAAGATCTGACTATGTGGGTGTGGCTGATTGGTTAATTCAGTGAGGGATCCCTAAATGCGTTACCAAAAAGTGTCTAATGCAGAAAGTGAGAGAAAAAGTCAAGGGAAATTGGATAAGTGGGGTATTAGCAAGCTAATACCCCACTTATTTTTTTATAAGAAACAAAGGTCGATGTTGAGTATTCCAGTTTCTTAATCTTCTGGAAATTTCAATACTCATTGTTTCCTAAGAGTTTCTTAATAATGATGTCATGAATGACGTTATGAAATGTTCGCAACCTTTTTTATCACGTCAAGAGATTCGCTCCCGTTCCGATGCTGTATTTAGATGTGGGAAGTATATTTTTATCCCCTGTGTTTTAAGTTCTAGGCCAACAGGGCAATTTTGTTCTTGGATTTTACAAAATTTCGTTGTTCTCAGTTTTATCACGATTTAATAGTTTCTTAATTGTTTTGCTTCGAGTACTGAAGTTTCTTAATTTTTTCTGACTGTCCAGTACTCGTTTCTTCTAGTCAGTTTCTTATAAAAAATGGGTGTATTAGAAAAAACTGGGAGATCAGAAACGTGAAAAAAACTATATTTATTATTCAAGAGTTCAGAGCCAAGATTATTTGAAAGTTGAGACGAACTATGTTGTACCTTGTACAGAGAACGTCCTCGTGTAAACTTCCTTGGCACCGCTGGCACTGGGTCCAGAGCCGATTGAACTTCTCCTCCAGGGAACTCAACTGTGACATTTCCTTTTGAAAAATTTCCGATTCCCTCGAAGCACAGTGTTTGCAAACAGCAGAGTCTTGGGCTAAGAAAATATTGTTTTATCGAAAAAAGCTTAAGATTCATATCACTTCTGTTTGTCGACGGAATATAAGCAAGGAAGTTGGGATTAAACTTTACGGCATAGGGTAGTGATTAGAGTTGTGAAAAATTGAAAAGAACTTTATTCGTTAATTCAAGAAGTTGATTCAATTTAAAGGAAAATTATTATCTGATGATACGGCATATAATTTATAATAATTTATTACTTGGATATCAAAACTCAAAGCGCCTTTCGATATTTTCAGGCGGAAAAGACTGTTAATAAGATGCTGCTAGTATTCCTTAAGGCTTCAAAAGCCTCTGGTAAAACCACATGGGAAAAAGACGTGACATGTTATGACCAATATCACCATAGGTAACTATAACCATGTGTATTTATAAAGCTAAGCTAAAAGCTAAACTAAAAACTAAGCTAAAACTAAGCTAAATACGAAGCTAAGATGAAAGCTAAGATTAAAGCTAAGATGAACACTAAGCTAAAAGCCAAGCTAAAAGCCAAGCTAAAAGCTAAGCTAAACGCTAAGCTAAAAGCTAAGCTAAAAGCCAAGCTAAAACTAAGCAAAATACGAACCTAAGATGAAAGCTAAGATTAAAGCTAAGATGAACACTAAGCTAAAAGCCAAGCTAAAAGCCAAGCTAAAAGCTAAGCTAAACGCTAAGCTAAAAGCCAAGCTAAAAGCTAAGCTAAAAGCCAAGCTAAAACTAAGCAAAATACGAACCTAAGATGAAAGCTAAGATGAACACTAAGCTAAAAGCCAAGCTAAAAGCCAGGCTAAAACTAAGCAAAATACGAACCTAAGATGAAAGCTAAGATGAACACTAAGCTAAACTAAAAAGTTTACCTACGTCAAAGTATAAAGAGTGTGAAAACGAAAGGAAGAACCAAAGAAGGGCACTCACCATCTTTAGGAAGTACTGACTTACACCCAATGCAAGTCGCCATTTTCTTAGTGAATTTCGTTAGTCCCCCTATGGAGGAGGTTATTACCGTCTTCACCCGAGTGTGTTCACCCTCTAAATGAAACAAGGACATAATCTGTTGTATTTTCGATATTCAAAATATGGTTTAATGGAAATATGAAAACATTCAATTTAATGCGACATAATTTAGCAAAGCGAGTAAAAGCTGATCAAATGTACTGTATCGTTTTCCATTTAGATCCAATCAAATACTTACAATCTAGTAACTTTCTGAAAAAATGTTCACTTGAACGGTTGAAAATAGGTTCAGTAAGTTCATTAAGTTTATGAAAAGTTCATTAAGAAAGTTACAATTTGATGCAATTGCAAATAAAAAAACGAAGCTTTTAAAGGCAAACCAGTAAATACTTTATTGGTCCTGAGAGGCTCCAGTTTCAGGATTAAGATATTTTTAAAATCCACTCCAAAACAACATACAATATAAATTAAGTATAAACACAGTTTCAAAACAAAACTTATAACAAATTGTATGAAGGAGAACTTCTGAATGAGAAATTCTCTAAAGTGGAGACATCTAGTGGCAGATCCAGATTGGTATGAATTATATTTTTTAGCATTTCTTGCTGTAATTTAAGGTTTAAAAAATTAATTTGTCTAGCGTTTTAGAATTTATTTATAAAGGCTTTAGTGCTCTTTAAGTGTATTTTTTATTTTTCTTTTATTTTGTTTTGTCTACTCCGCAGCAAATCAGCCAACTCGAATATCTTATTCTCTGTCTTATCTTGTCTACAACCAGAAAATATGCAAGAGGAACCCTGTTTCCTCTTTATCTGCATTGCACCTGTGGTCGGTGATTTATTTCATTAAAAATCTTTGACAAAAATGCAGAACAGATATTTGGCCTAAACTATAATGGATTCTGGCCTTGCACACGTGGTCTGTACATGATTGCAGAATTCGCAGCCCACGTGATATTTTGGAACCCTCAGAAAAAACCTGGATCCGTCACCGTAATCTTCTTCCAATTTCTTTGTGGTCTCAGAGTTTGCAAAATTGCTAATCACTTTCCACAACCCCTTAAACACAGCCACATGTGTTTATATGACAGAAGAAACAAATTCTTACTCATTAAGATGTCACATGCTTTGTTTTCACCAAGAATCGGCTCAAATATTCTCATCAGTGGATTCTGCAGTTGGTTTTCCAGGTAATATTTTGTATCGATTGGAATATTGTGCTCAAGCACATAGATTGGATCCTGTAAAAAGAAAAGGGCTTGTTTTATGAGGATCAATAAAGTTGAGGCTTTCCTCAAAGCTGAAAAAAGACCAAATGACACACTATCTTACAGCTTATCTCATATTGGCTTGCTGGACTGATAGTGTAAGAGACTGAAATAATGTATTAATCTTAGTTTTTGTATTAACCTTGCTTCATATTAACCTCGCTTTATATTAACCTCGCTTGGAATTAACCTCGTTTTGTTAGAGAGCAATGCAAGTGTTGGGAAGTTCGCCAAAAAAAGATAAAAGACTAGATTGTGAGTTGTTTTTTTTCGAAAAGCCTTCCTCTCGCTTGACAAAGAATGCAGTTTGGTGAAAGAAAGTAAAGGAAGAACCGCAGAGGACTAACAATAGCTGGTCAGTAAAACTATGGAGCTCTCTTGTCTTCATCCATTCCTTTGTTGTTAGGCTAACATTTCATAAACAGCCTATTCTCAAGTTCGAAACCCCGAGACAGATCACTGATAAGGGCTACTAGCACTACCTCATGAAACTACTATTAACAACGGGCTATGGCTCTTGGGTAAGTGCCCACTAGTCTCGTTATGATGTATTACAGCTGTCAATCATGCACGTGAAGCACAGTCATGTGATTCAATTGCAAACAAAGAATTCGAAGCTGTGTTTGCCCTTTCGCGATTATAGATGTGTTAAAACAAATTATTACCCCTTGCGGCCAATCTAAGGAATTGATAAGTCAGCGGGATGGTGTATGTCGAATTGCAATAAATGTTATTAAAGAATCTTGGTGGAAATGAGAGAGTTATTGTACAAACCTCAGCCTTTTCATATGCTTTGGCACCCTTAGCTCCAGCAATGATGACATAAGGAACACGGTCACCTAGCTTGGGTGCAGATCCAGCATCTCTCTTTCTCATCCTAAAACAAATTTATTAGACTGAGTAAACCATAATATAACATTAAAATCTAATCTAAGTAAGTTTCGAATTTAGATATCATTTCAAGTAATTCGTGTATGCAGAATTTTTTTTGCTATAAAGAAAAAATTGCAGCTTTTCTTGAGCTTTCACGCGAATCTGCTCTTAATTTTAACTTAAATCTTTGTTTTACAATTTTTCTTCAAACCTCTATATCATTAAAGCAAAAATAGATCTTTAGCGTTTAATGACAAGTTTCTTACCACTTGGTTAGCAGCATTAAAGATAATCGACAGATACTTAAGGAGCTTATGCAATATTTCAATCAGAAATTGACCAATCAATGAGCGCGACTCCACTCACACGATCATTAATTGGCTAAAGGCTAAAATGATTGACAGATGTTAAGGTAGTATTGGCATAGCGATGAGCACTAAATCAAAAGGCCTTTTACCGCTCTGCCAGTTCCGAATGTGCCTGTTTTCCTGAATACTCTTCGCCTGTTTTTGTCAGCTCCTTTGTAATGACAAGCTGTGAAATGTCAATTCTATTACAAAGCAGGTCCGATATAACTTGCTTCGTGTAGTTGACTGCACCATCTGGATCCCTGTGAATAAAACAGTCACGTGTATGCCTCTGTATATAACAGAATTCTTCTCTTTAAGCAAGGATCATAAAGGATCCCTCACTAATTCTTTGGACTTTTTACTATGAAATCTCTCAGGCGGTTTTGTATAAAGTACAATAAACTGCCTACAAAGCTCTAGGTTTACTGAGAATTATCATATTGCTGGATTTTAGAAAAATTCTTCAAAATGATTTGATATCATGTAAACTTTCTGATCTCTTACATCAAACTCTAATACTGAAAAGATCTTAATGCAATAGATAAACTATGCCGAATAAGAAAGGCCCACGGAAGCCAATTGGTGCCATACAAAGTGTGTTTAAATGCGTACGAAGTATATTTAACTGTACCACAGTAAATTTGATTGTATACAAACAGCTGCAAACCTGTAAGACCTCCCGTGAAAAATAAACCCTTTTACCTGGGCCCCAAAAGTCATAACTGATTTTCTACTACATAGCTTTACGAAAGAAAGTTGAAGATGCAAACACAACAATTATAAATGGATAGTTGTTTAGGTAATGATTAACAGGAATTCAAGATGTAATTATATTACTAAACATGGAATTGTCTGAAGAATAAGCATACCTATCGATAAGCAACTTTTGTAGACAGGTGCTGATTAAACTAGATACCAAAGGGCTGTTATCTCTCCTAACCTGAAAAAGATACATTAAAATAAGAATATATGAGGAGTTTGTTATTCCTCAACATATATTCGGTGTCGTAATGGACCTATCAGAAAGAAATCTGCAAATCCTGAATTTCGATGCAGGCCAAACAGAGGGAGCTTACAAAAGAGACGTTTGTACAAGATACAATCAAAGGTCTTGGAGATGTCAAGAGATATCACTTTGCTCTCAAAAAGGTTAGAAAAGAGATCTTTGTGCCAGACACGATCAAAGGTCTTGGAGATGTCAAGAGGTATCACTTTGCTCTCAAAAAGGTTAGAAAAGGAATCTTTGTGCCAGGCACCATCTAAGGTCTTGGAGATGTCAAGAGGTATCACTTTGCTCTCAAAAAGGTTAGAAAAGGAATCTTTGTGCCAGACACGATCAAAGGTCTTTGAATCTCTGCATAGAACTTTGCAATTGGCCTGTGATTTTCATTGATGTCCATATCTGTTTTTTTGAGAACAGGTGCCCATTCGCCCTTCTCCAACTCAATAGAGCATTTTTCTAGAACTATGTCGGTATTTTCACTGCCAAAAGTCCTGGAGCACTAAAATGAATTTTCAGAGGCATAATCATCCACCTCCCTCTCCCCCTAAGAACAATGTTGATTTGCTATAGAAAAAAGAAAAGGCTATGGCGTACGCTTTTTCTTGTGGCTTTTCGTATGATGTTTTCTATACTTCTAAAAAATTTTCGGGGGGAAAGGAGACAAAAGTATTAGCATTCGGGGAAACAAATAAAGCGCAAAGTGTTGGGTTTTCCAAGTTATTTTGGCAATGATTGTAGCTCTTGTATAATGATGAAAGCAATGGAGCTAGCAGCTCGGTATTTGTTATCAGGAACTAAGAGATTATTCCGTCGCTTCCATTGGCGTCCGATGACAAAGCTTCTTTAACAGTGTATTAAAACATAAGATAACTTGAATTCACAACTGACATTTAGGTTGCCCTAAAAAGCAATAGCGGATACGAACTCGAGTTTTTGGCATATAAGCAGCATGTAAGCTTATGAAACTGGTTTATGAAATCTTTGTCAAATGGCGTCAACAAATCTCCAATCTATGGATGCCAGTTTTCTCGTGCAAACATGGTTTCAGAATCGTTTTACTGTGAAGAAAGGCTGCATTCGGTTTGGCACAAGAGAATTGCAGAAAACCCGCGAATAAACGCCAATCTGCGGAAACCGCATTGATAATTCATCTCCTACAAGCGGATTCACAATGCTACTTACGGTTTCGATTCCTTTGCAGTCCATTTTGTCATGCTTGTCCGGACGCGTAAAGTAAAGACCCGCATACCTCTTCTTGCTGATAAGCAAATAGGGGAAATAGACCTAAGCAGAAAATTGATGGAATTTTAAGCATAAAAGAACTTTTACTAAAATTTTAAATATTAAAATTTTGCGAAAGTCTTTTTCGATAAGAAAGAGAGCCTGACAAACTAATGATGGATTACAAGTGAATGGCGTATGGAATAAACATTCTTCAAATTAGAGACAATAAATCAACACAAATACAAAAATTAGTTTACGCATTTGTTTGTAGAGCATTAGGTGTTAAACTCGGCGGAGCAAAACTTAGAACCGTCCTGTTCTATACACGTAAAGTGTATATAGCTCTGGCTACACGGCATCGAGCAGTATATATCAGACTCATGAACATTAATTTTCATAAAACTTACTATAAATACTTAATCTTTGAATTCACAAGTCCAATTAGCACGCTACGTTTAGAATTTTATCAACATTTCATCAATCAATTCACGAATAAAATTTTTTTAAGACAATTATTTTTCAAGAGCGTTGACGAATTTCATGTGGCCAACATAAAATTGTACCTTCTCGAACTCAAGTTTGATCGGCTGAACAAAATGACCAGAGATGTACTCGGCAGCCTCCCTTCCAATTTCCATGCTTTCTGCGACGGTGTCAAGACCGAAACGAACCATCACTGAGTCAGTATCCCCATAAATAACCTAAAACACACATGACCACAGTCAAGAAGTATGGCCACTGTCAAGTATCATACACAATTGGGATGGTCTTTATTCATCCCTACAACTTATGATACCTAGGCCTAATTATGTACACAAAGACAAAAACTTTGTTGATTAAGTGATTTCTGTTGATTCTTTTAACTAACAAGTATTCCAGTCTAGTTAGCTGAAGAACTTATGGTGGATAAAAATGATAGGAGAGTTAACAATAGTGCTTAATTCTGAGTTATTTCTGAGTTATATAGGCATGGCTGAACAAACTGCTAACAGAGATTGAGGATGCACTCGATAAATCCAAGGGTGGTTAGGAAGAAATTTTGATGACGAAATCTTGCGGAAGAACATGGAAGGCTACTTAGTGGTTTCAGTGACAAACCAAGAAACGAAGGAATGATGGATGGGGGCAAAGGTTGAAGAGAGAATTGGAAGAACAAATAAACAAAGGAAAAAAGAATGGAAATAATAGATGGATATTGAACGATTAAAGAAAGGATGGGAAAAAATTAAGAACAAGATTTTTTAAACTATGAAAGAGACTTAAAGGGTTGTTTCAAACTAAAATCACACGCTTGGAGTCATATGAACTTTTTTTGGGTATTCCAGATTTAAAGAAACTTTGTGAAGTTCAAAGTGACCTATGGAAAGTACTTAGATATTAAGTATGCATAGAGGCTATAGTTATGTATTTGAATATCATATACCTTTGCATCGTGTTTATATCCATTGGCAATGCAATACCGGTCCTCAACGAGCTGTTTGGTTCGCTCGATCATCTGTCTACCAAAAGCCGTCACACTCTGTAAAATAAATAGATGCTTTGCCATAGAAAATAATAATATATTAGATATAGAGAATTATGTTGTTAAATGAAAAGGTCAATAAAAGAATATTGAAATATAACAATCAATAAATGAACAACTAAGAAACAGTGAAGGAATTGAGAAACAACTGGCAAATGGAATGATAAATAAGCAAAGTTATAACTACATAAAATGGCAGATGTGTAAAGAAATATAGCAGTGCTATTCTCTTTCAGATAATTGATCAAAAAATTTTGTGATAGATGAAAGATGGACTACACAAAGTTTCAAAAATAATTTTTTGAAATAACGCTGACTTTAAATTCTAGTTTCCAAATTAAACTTAATTGTCATCTTATCTTGTGGCTTCAAGAATAGTTGGTAGGTCTATTGAGACTGTTGATGAAAGTGAATTTGGGAACAAATAGAAAGTTCTGTGACTACAAGGCTGGACAACTAGGAATCTGACATTAAGTGACACGTCTAAAAGTCTCGTCATCAGCCTTTAGAATCATGATTTTGCACTTTTCATGATTTAAAACTGGAAGACGACACAAATTTTCCAGATAAAACATTAACAATGGACGTTGGAACTTTGATGAAAATTATCAATTTTATTTAGTTATACTCCCATAAAAGATAGCTCAACTGAAATATTATTGAAAATAACTGTTTGCTGGTCTGTCACAAAGTGCTCGAAGCCGTGTAGGCACAGCTGTACATGTGAAACAACGTAGTAGCAACGGTCGGAGTAGCAACGTAGAACCGTCCTGTTTTATACACCAAATAACTTAAATGTTACATGGCTGCTGGTAAAAGATTGGTTGGGAGTAAAAATGTTTTTAATTGAAATATCAGCACTTTACAGGGATGGACAGGATGAGAGTTCGCAGTTAAGGGGCCTTCTTGCTTAAACGAGCTCGAGCAGTAACTTCAAGCTTTATATTTACAAATAGGCTGTTAGCACAGCTTTGGTTACATGACAATAAAATCTTAAAAACAGAGAGGTTAAAACTTATTGTAATTAAACAGAAGCAAAATTAAGACTTGCAATGCGTAGCAAACCTCAGAACCTTGTTTGGGATTTGGGAAACTTCTTTGATGACAACAACATGATAACTTAGTCAGCCATAAACAAACCACGAAGCTTGCAGATCAAGTTTATACTAACAATTTTTGACACGTTGGTATACGTTGGGTATACTCTCCCGCTGGTGTCTGCTATTGAAATGCCATGACTCCTCAAGAAGGGGTTCTGGAGTTAGAGTCTCAGGGCAGATTTCAGGGCTGTTTTTAATTGACTTTTGGGAAGTGCTTGTCAAAATTCCTTTCAAAGGCTTAACATATTTGCATATATATTTATCGAGGAAAAGCAGCCATAACGTCACCAGAAATAATTGGTTCCTTTTCGATAGCAGTAACATCTAATGCACATTCCATCAATTTTGAGTAATATATCACGTAAATTGTGTGTTACGAAGGTTGCTATCGAGTGTTTCATTGTGTAATTTCGAGTGCTTCATTATCCTTCGTGATTGGATCTCCACCTTTTCATATATCAAACGGCTTTCTAGTCCGCTAAGAATTTAACTAATATATAATTTCAATGAACTATGTGCAAATTTCTATGGCATCAAATGTGCAATTGAATTAAGGAACTATTAAGAAACTTTTAGCACTACAATTCAATCAAAAGAGGTCTGAAAAAGTAACTTTGAAGACTAGGCCTCGAGGTAGTTCCTTAAAAAATCAAAAGCGTGTAAGTCAGGTCTTGACATAACCTGATTCAGAGCTGCAAAAAGTATCGGAACATGGGAACAAGATTGCCAGAAAAATATTTTGCTTGGCAGAAAATTCTCAGCAAAACTTGATAAAAAACAGCTCTTTTTGCTCTTGACTTTTTCCCAACAGATATCTGCAGGTTGTATATTGCATAAAGAAAAGAGGTTTCACATTTTTAAAACTATTTTAAAAACTATAACTCATTTGTCAAATATCACAAAAAGTTGTATAACTTGGAAGCAACCTTCAGCTTCCTTGTTCGGGACCCTTTTAACAGATAAAGCTTCAGATAGAGGGACAAAAAACTATAAGTTCCTGTGTAAAAATTTATGTGTACTATTGGTATACAATACTTTCAGCTCACAGAAAACTTTTGTTCTGCTTCTCAGCTTCCCAGAAAGGAAAATATTTTTTGCAGCTCTGACCTGACCCTATGTACCCTTCAAGAGCACGATGCTTGACAGAATCTTTTAAAATAGCTGTTAGCGGGAACAGATTACGGACGATGGTTAAGAATTGAAATCCACAAACACTTGAATTCTTTTGATGTTGATTCGAGCAGTGATTAGTCGCCAGTAAACGAATCCATAAGTAGACGCGGGCCTTGGCAATTTTTTCAGACCAACTTCTCGTCCCAGCCGTTTTATGCAAATTAACCGAGCGGGTATCAAAAAAAGTAAACACCCTTGATACCTTTGACGCAATAATTAATATCCTTTTGCATGCAAGTCGTTTCCTAGGTTTCTTGCAATCTTTCCGGGCATTTGCAATTCAGCAATTCACTTCCCAGTTTTTCTTTTAAAGATTTCAAGTCGGAAAATGAACAGAACTCAAGGAAAATCTATATCTAGGTGTGAATCAGGAAAAAAATAAAAGGATTGACGGCACGTCTGATTGGTTCCTTGCTCTAACCAATCAGCAGTCGATAACACCGCACGTAGTTGAATAGCCCAAGTGATAAAACGACAGCAATTCATTTTGGCTTGAATAGATCGCCTGGTAATAACTTCAGAAACTGTTGTAATAATGACAAGAGAAATTGGAAATAACTAGATACTCACAGACGAAATCTCAAGGCATGGAAGTTTGCCCACTTGTGCCCCTGTGAAACCGTACACTGAGTTTGCACTTATCTTTAAGGCTAATTGCCTGCCATCCAAAACCTGATGAATGGTAAATGTATACGAAAATAGAAGTGAGTAATTATGACAAAGCATTAGAAACATCTTAAGGCCTTAACTATTATGCATATTCGGTTGGCATTCTAGCAAAGAGGGGACATGAAAATTGATACGTGAAAAGATTTTAAAGTTGGTTCAAAATCTGAAATTAATTGAATGAAATCAGTCTTTCCTGGGATCTAGAATTCAAATTTCAAAGACACGAGATTTCCAAATAAAACATTGCTTTTCCTTTTTCAAGGGACAGTAGAGCTCATCTACCTTTACTCAGAAATATTTGGTTATATCTATGGCTATCATAAATCTATGCACTAGGTTGAGGGTTATTGACAAAGGTGTGTCACCAAACAGAAAACTCATTGAAATCAAGTGAAATGCAAGAATCAGAGTTGTTGCATCCGGTCTTTAAATTGACAGAAACATGCTGCTGCTAGAACTTTGACCAGCTGATCCTGAATAAAAAGTCGGACAAACCTTCTTTTTGAACGGGTCGGTTTCTTTCTTCAGGTCAGCTTTGGCTCTGTAGAAAATGAAGAACGTGATAAAACACGGTACCATGACTCACTTCGAACCGTTTTAAAGGCAGTCTGTCCCTTCAACGATTGGCTAATATGAACAAACTCAACGGTGCGTGAATTTCACTCCCGTGAAAATAAAGTTGAGCACAATAGGGGAAAGTCTGCCTTTAATCAACTTAACCCGGTGCTATATTTGAGCTTGGTGCAGCCGGTAACTAAACCAATAAAACTTTTGAATACCTTTTAGAAACACTTAGAGGTTGGTGTGAAAAAATATCACAGCAATTTAAATGTGGTGTACTTATAAAGTTACTCGGCAGAGTTTAATGCAAAAATTGAAAACCTTTTCGGAATAAAAAAATTGGAGGTAAAGAAATGTCAGAAAAAATTCGTTCACTCGCTAAAATATAGTGACTTTTAAAAACTTCGTCACTCTTTCCCGAATAAATTTCAAATTTTTCGCCTTTCCCCAACCGAAATTTTAGGCATACAAAAAAATTTTAATTCAGTTTTTCAAATAAACAACATTATTCAAGTTTTCAATAAAGCCAAAAACTATAACAATACAATCGTTTTGTCTAAATAACTATCACTCGTACAACCCAGGTAAAAAACTAGGGGAAAGTACTAACAGGGTGATGAAAAATCGTGGTAAAATTATGTCAGGATATATTTAGCCTTTTGCAAAAAATTTAGTCACTTTTCCTCAATTTTGATTTAATGATAACGTAACTGCTGTCTTGACGCTTCAAACTTTTTTGTGAAAAAAATATTTTAAGAGACCAAACAGAAATAAATATATTTGTTTACATTAAAAAATTTTTCGTGACTTGTGGTCTCAGAGTCCAATATTCCCTCCAGGCTTAAAAAATTCTAGTTCTATAAATCGAACTGGTTTAAAATTTCAAACCCCTTTCTATCACGACTCACTTTTTTCTTGCTCCAAGAAGACTCTCTAAAATTTCCGGCAAAAGCCCTTTTCTCATTTTTGATTTAACAAAATAATTTCCACATGGTGTTATGATGTATTCATCTGCATTCATCCTAGAAAAAGACAAAATTATATTTAAACATTCATATATACACGATAACGATGATCGCCGTGGTTGGTGATTGGGGACAATCAAGCAATACATCCTTTAAATCCATGGCCAAAACATTCTCATTTGATTCTTCAACATTTAATATTTCATGTATACATAAAAACGACAACTGCCGTGGATGGGGATTGCGGTATTCAATCCATGGCCACAACATTCTCAACAATCCATGGCCTTCAACCCATGGTCTTCAATCTATGACCACAATAGCCCGAAAAAAGTTTTTATATATCATATAAATAACATTTGCGAAACGAATTCTATGACGATATAAGGTTTAAAAACTTAAAAATTCAAAGGGGTTTGATCGCAAAAATCACTTGGGGTGTGATATTACACCCTCATACAACTTTCACTGTCAAAACTCTTACAGAATTCAGAACTTTTTTTCCTTAGATAATCATCATGATGAGAGCTTGACAAGTTAAAATTTGTATCTCGGATGAATTTTCTGTCCTAAATCTGCAACGGGAATCAACACCGATTTCAATATGAGACATGAAAAAGGAGCCACATGGTTCTTATCTATACTGGCTGCGTTTACATGGGTATGACAGGATCCAGGCCTCAAAGTCCTTGCCTTTTGGATAAGATCCGAAAGCAACTCTGTTTGGAACCATAGCTCGAGTGGAAACAGTTCCGTACCTTTTTTCTCGTGGAAATGGAGCCCTACTGTCAACATGTCTGAATCTACATTAAAGAAAACAGTACAGAAGTTTTCAGTGGATTGATAAACAAATGTTTCCGGGAAAATTTTTTAAACTTTCAGCCCTTCAGCCATTGATGAACTCATAAGTGCTCTTCCTGCATGTTGTGCAAATCACGTAAGCATTAAGCTAGAAGTAGAGTGCTTACTCTTTGGCTGCTTGTGGTGATAGGAGTGTGGTGTAGCAGAGGTTATGAGCCATCATAATAGAGGGATACAGTGATGCGAAATCCAAGGTTGCGATTGGGACATCATAATACCTAAATAAACAGAGCTGTATTTTACTGATTGAATAAATGTAACATACACAAAATGGCAACATTGGTGTATGCTTACTTAGGAGATATATGTAGTTAATAATGCTGGCACGGAATATTTACTACGCAGGGGCTAAATGCAGGTGAGGCAAATTATGAAATTATCAACGAGTAGCGGTAAGTAAAGGCTTGGATGACTGAATATTGAATTCAAAGGTGAGATTGGGGAGAGGATGGGGGAAACACTAGAAAAAAGAACACAGAAGGGAGAGAATGAACGAGGGTTGAAAGCAGAAATGAAGTGAAGACGAAAATGAGGTACACTTGTGTGAGAAGGAAGAGAATGAAGAAAGGAAGGGAAAGAAAGGGGAAATTAGGGAATGAAGGGGGATTGAAGAGAAACGGGAAGGACTGGCACAAACAAGGAAAAAGGGAATCAATTTGGCAGAGAGCTGGATTGGGGTTTAGAAAAGAATTATGGAAGCATGGAGCAGTATTTCAAACAAGGGTATACCAGATTTTAAGCAAAATTATAATTTAAAGATTGAATGCTGGAAATTGAGAAGTGGAGACTTTTTTCACGTTCAGGTTAATCTTTTTAAGACAGCCACGTATTGCGAGGTTATAAAGGAAGAAGATTACACTAAACTCACCCTTTGCTTGGCTCGATTACAGTGGCTCCTTCGTACTCATCGCCAGCTTCAATCTTTTGTGCAGGGATAAGCAAATCTTGTTTATTAGTCTGCAGAACAAAACGTCCATATCACAAAAAAATACAATGAATTGCATTTGCAGTCAAATCTAGTCAGATGTTTTATCTTGGTCGTTGGAAAATAAAAAAAACTCGTTTACAAATTAATTGGCAAGAGTATGCATCTATTCTTAGAAGAAGTTAATGGACGAAGACGATCATCCCTTTTATCAGGATAAAATTCAATCAAAATAGATGAAAACAAAAATTTCGCGACTGAGAGCTTTAAGCGATTAAATTATTCAAAAACAAAAATCTTGATTACATAATCATTTAAGTGTAAGTGGAGACCGTTCAAATTGTCAAAACTCCAGCAACAGTGATTGATTTGGGGGCAAAGTCTTTAGTCAACTAAAGTTTTCTGTAAGAGGGCAGTGGGTCGATCGGGCAGTGTAGGGTCCACAATTTTTTAGACAAAAAAGCTATTTCACAAGGCTTCCAGATTTCGATAAATGGCGACATATATAAATTCCAGGGGATTCACTGACTCTGCTATCAGCCTCATCTAGATATTAGCCTCTATCTAGATTTCAGCCTTCAATTAGAGACTGAGTTCCTTCATTAGAAGCAAATTACCTTTCGTAAAAGCTGTGATACAACTTTGATCTGCTGCCCACGTGTTAACAGATAACTGAGCGGTACACCAGTGACCCTTGACATCTCCATGTAATTAATGATGCACATGAGCTTCTCTAGCAGTCTCAACGGGAGAATAGCATCCTTCATGCAGTAAATGGCCAGTCTTCTTCTGGTCTGCGAATTACCATGCTAAGCAGAGAAAATTTTACGGAACATATGTAAAAAAAGGCCATGATTCAGAGTGTCAAAAACGGTCTTAATGCAAAAGCATTCATATCACCATACATTTATGAAAAAACGATTATTACGTTGTACTTTAAAGCCTAGCCAAACGAATTTATTCGTTTAATTGACTTAATTGTTAAATACATCAAAGTAAGTTAAAAATAGAATTAATTGGGGTGCACAATTGTTTGTGAAAAAGAACAAAAGGAATTGATCATTGGAAACAAAGGATTCTTATAATTTTAAGGGCTTTTTTTATAACTTAAAGGAGGTTTTTATAATTCTAAGGGGTTTTTTATAATTTAAAGGGTTTTTTATAATTCTAAGAGTTTTTATAATTTTAAGGAGGTTTTATAATTTACAATTTTTGACTGCCAAAAATATGATTGCAAATATCTTTTGCAATTTTGAAGCTATTATCGTGTCAAAGAATCTAAAGAAATGAATTTAGACAAAAAAAAAATTTTTACGAACCTGTAAATCTGTAATGATCGAATGCTGCACATCTTCCTTCTGTTCTTGCAAAAAATGATAACTTACTGAATTCAAAGTGTACGAGCGAAGTTTGTAATCCCTTAGAAGGATATGCAAAAGATCAAATTGCACTCTCCCAGATATATTGATTGACTTATTCTCTCTTTTACCATATGCCCGTGACTGGAAAGTTGTTGTTGATACAACACTCCTTTCGTTAATCGTCCGTCCTAGAAGTGGAAATTTGCCAACTTTGAGAGTTATGGCTCTGTTTATCAAGTAAGGGATATCAAAATTGACAACATTGTAGCCAGTGATAATGTCAGGATCGACTTGTGTCACGAAATCTGACCACGCCTAGTAAGGGAAGAAATTAATCATTACTATCAAATAGGCAATTCGTATCTTATTGCATACAATAATATTTGATATATGCTTAATTAAGGTATATAAATAATGAACACAGCAGGGTTCGTTAACAGAGTTAGTTCATACTTGAAATAGTTTAAAGAGGGTGAAATGCGTGTGACACGCAAAAGGTGAATAGAAACTATTAAACCGACCCACTGGATTATATTCCTTACATTATCAGGATTATACCAAGCACTTTACCATAGCCTCTGACATAATCCTAGTACATCAATGCAAGTGTCACACTGAAATGTCATAATGAAATGTCATAAAACATGTCTCTTAATTTGCCAGGAATTTGGCCCTTTTATCCTCTATTACCTAAATTATGCAATGAATCACGAAAGGAACGAGATGATTCTATGCCGATTTATAAACAGCCACTGTAAGTAACAAACACATGGATCAACCGTTGGTAACATCTTAATCTGAACGTCAGATAGTCTATTACTGACTCATCATTGAAACACTACCTGTTAATGAAATTTTGGTAAATTGCTACTTCTTTAATTTTCTTATGGTTCAGTGGCGGATCCAGACTACCGCCATTCCCGCTCGAGCGGTAGTCAGATTATTAAAAAAATTATAGAAACAAGGATCATTTTCATGTTTATCCTACTACTTTAATTAAACCATGATTAATTATTGAAAATATTTGATCGCGCTGCAAACCAAGCCTTTCTTCCTAGGAACATGCCTGAAATTTCCACAGAGACAAAAATATTGTTTAATCCTTATCGCTATGGAAATTGTGTGCCAATTGCCGAGCCACATGTTTGCAAATAGAAGGCTAGCATGGGGGGATGATGAAATCATGGCTTGCTAGCTAGGGGGGTTGAGTCGGTGTAGAGCGGATTCGAGCTGCACTGAGCGGTAGTCAGCTTGCCTAAACCAATCAAATCGTCAGAAATCACTGCCAACCTGGGGGGATGCATACAATGAACAACCGAGTTGACTACCGCTCAGATGGGGGGTTGAAGTAGTACTGCCGCTCAACGCGGCTCAAACGTTACAGAAAGATGGGGGGATGCCTACATATTCTGCAAGTGGACAAACTGTAACTTCAAAGCCGATGTGACCCATTATTCTGTACAATACACAACTATTCGTAGGAATACATTTCAAAAGAATATTAAGACTCAAATATTTTAAAATTTAAGAAGGCATCAGGATTAAAAGTCAGGCCCACAATATTCGCCAAAAGTATGATTCTTTGTTTAACAAAAGTTGCTCTCAATAATTGCAAATTTTATCTAGCTTTTTAAACTTAGTAATTTTCAACAGGTCTGATTTTCATAAGTAATTGTCCGACTAAATGCGAGTTTTAGGCGACACTTCGAAATTCTGCCAAATGTATCTTTTTTTCTAATTCTATGGTGTTCCTCGTCTAAATGCCGTCAGTTTTTTTTAAAATATCCATCCTCAGAATATTGAATAAGATTATCTATTTCTTCTCAAGCTTGTTGTAAGGATACATGAAATTTCAGTAAAGCACCGCTTGTCTCTTGAAAATGGTCTACATAAGAAATTATAGAAAGCAATAATCATTTTAGAAAACCGGGCGTGACCAAGAAATGGGTGTGGTCTAAAGGGTGTGGTCAACCCTCTATCTCATTTCGGCGGTAGTCAGATTTTTGGCTGGATTCGCCACTGTGGTTCATATCAACAACACGATTAAAGTCAATTCTGTTACCTCAGTTCCCATGGTATTATGGTAAAAACTAATCAAAACTGGTTCTATTTGGGTTAAAACTGGTTAATAAAACAGTTAAACCCACAGTCTTTCACAAAGCTTTCAATTCTTTATGCCCAGTGGAGAAAAAGAACTGCCTGACTGTTTAGTCTACCAAATAAGACTCTGGTAAAACATTGATTGATCAATATATTTCATAAGAAAACCAGTAAAATTCCCTACCTGTAGTAAATCTTTTTCGTTATCAAAAGACAAAATCTGACATCCAACTATAGTGGCACAAGTATTGAGGGTGAATACATTTCTTATAAAGGGATCTTTGTCTCCTTGTCTGATAACCATATTTGCAATTTGGATAACAGGATCTTTCTCTGGCTCTGGGAAAATTCCTTTTCGACCTGCACATTCAATGTCAAAGCTGAGTATCCTTAGTGGTGCTACTGTGTCCCAGTCACCTGAAATAAAAGTTGGTGAGTAAAAATTGAACCATTAGACAAATGAGAAGGGGACAATTCAAACACAATCAAAAGGTGTGGGGAATCAAGGAACCAGAGCAACCACAAAACCTTCTATTCTACTTTAAAGGCAATCAACAAAGATTAACAAGAGTTAAGCCATTTTTCAATCAAGAATTGACCAATCAGTAAGAGTGTTTCCACTTACAGGCTCATTGATTGGTTAATATTGATTGCCAGATTGCTTAAGCCACTTTTATACCTGCAGATTGTTTATGATGACACAATAACTTTGATGCCTGGCAGGACAGTAAAGGCAGCACTGGAAATATGAAAGATTTGTTCTGCTGAAATCAAGGCATGGAAACAGGGTGCAATGACCACTCAGATATTTCGGCAGTTGTCTTTAAATTGGTTGAACCAAGCTTGCCACTGAGTAAAACTCTACCACAAATATTTACAAGAAGCATTGTGGAGAGACCCGTGATGCAAGTGGCAGAATTATATGTGGCATAAAACAATAGATACTCAAAACTTCAACAAAACTCACAATCTACATATGGTGAAAGAAAGGTTAATACATGCTCAAGAAAGAAAGAACAACATTTCAAGTGAAAAAGAATAAAACAGAAATTGGTAATCAATTCAATAAAAAGTTATGTTACCTTCTGGTTCATGACTGATCAGTTTATCTACAGCAACATCAACTTCAATTTGACAATGAGATGTTGGGGTCAGGCCACCTCTGCTTGTAGATTTTGAAGCCTCCCTTATCCTGTAGGACTTTGGTGGCAATTCAATCCAATTGCACCCAACAATATTTGAATCAACCATGAACCGAACCTTTTTGAATGAACAAAAGTGCATATGCGTGAACTTAAGAAAATGCGGGATTGGATTGGGGGTAGTGGTGCTTAGTGAAAATAACAAGTAGGGTATCAGAAATAAAGTAAGGAAAAACACTAGGTAAAGTTTATTCAAAATCTACTTCTCTTGGAAGTTTTGACTGACTGGCAAGAATAGGAAACAAATCCAAAAAATTGCTTTTGCCAAAAAATTGCCAAAAACTTGAATCAAAATAAGGTTTAGCAAAATTTGGCTAAAGATAAAAAGTTCATTTACCAAGAAAATTTAGATTTTAATTTCTCCATTCCCTTAACAAAAGTATCATGACAGTTTCAAATTTAATCATGAATCCGTTGTTAGAGAAATTTTTTTACAAAATTCAAAGGCAGTTTTCATTAAAACTTTCTTAACAATTTCCTCAAATGTTTTCTTGAAGCTTTTTTGGGCATTGATAGATCTATTTGTCAAAAATCTATCTTATCCATATGTAAGCAAACTTAATGGGGGTTTTTTCTCTAAAAATGAACTGAGTTTCGAATAGTGTCTAGAAATCATTTTTCCTCACAATAATGAAAAAGAGTTGTAATCAAATTTCTATTTTAGATGCACGAAGATGATGCATGAAGACTACCGCGTTTCAGCATAGGAAAAAATTTGAAAACAAGAAGCATAAAATTTTTTTCACAGTCAAAAAAGCAAGAGCCCTTGCAATACCAATGGCTGAACTTTCCAACCTATCCGATTTGTATCAAAACTGGTTTGTGCCATTATCCAACATTGCAACATTAGCTAAAATGTTACCAAACTTGAGGCATATTTTATAATGGATCAGTGGCATCTCCATGCAGATACTTTTAAAACTGATAGTAAACATGCTGTATTTCTCTTTATTTGAAAGTATTTGTGTCTCAAGAAGCAGTTTGTAAAAAAATATCATGTTCTATTGGCCCATTCAAACTGAGTCCAAAGTCACCCAACTTTGCTGTTCTTTGCTTGTTTGACATCAGTTGATTTGTGTAATGCTTGTAGCGCAGGGGTTTCTTATTCTAACAAAAATGACGACATACAAAAAGTGCAGAACTTTTGCAACATTTTGATGTCTTGGTTCACATTGTGAGGGTTCTAAAAAATTATCACCACTCTGTTAAAGAGACATTACCACCTTCCTAAAATTTGCATTGGTTTGAGAGAGTAATCGATCTTAGAACTTTCTGGATACTTTTGTGAGGGGATTGTACTCTCCTAATGCTTTACCCTTGATACAGCTTTCCCTTTCAAGAGTATCCTCCTAACAAGTGAAAAGGATCAAGAAAAAATACAAAATAAATTGCACAAGAGTTTTGTACATACCTCAAAATCAATATTGCTTTCGAATGTTGCATATGATCTAAGTCCATAGGGTGGACAGTTGAATCCAGCTTCAAGAATCCTCTTTGCTGGTGAAATGAGTTTTTGCAAAGAAACATAGATTTTCAAGTATGGGATTTTTGTATTGTTATGAAATCCATAAATGCTCTCTTTCTCTGTTAGCTCAACTGCAACAATAGCCTAGCAAAAAAGAAGAAGAAATTGATCATTTTTACAATAGTCAATTAAAGTCTATAAGCACTTTCTGTTGGATCAGCCAAAGTAAAGAGCCTATTAGAGAGATAACAAAAGCTGCTGCTATGAAAATAGTGTTGAAAAGCTGCAATCAAAAAAAGCATTTAACTGTGACATTAGTTGCTTACAAAACAAATGATGCACTTAAAAGAGCTAGACGGATTATGGTTGTGTATTTCTTTAACATTGAGTATGTAAGATTGCCTGGCCTTTCATGAAGAAATAATAGAAATACTTAGGCCTATGGGAAGTGCCCAGTCATGCTAAACTTGCTGTCTCTTTAATGTAGTGTAATTTGTTGGCAAAACACATTTTTATGAGAGATCAGTAAATATTCCAAATGAGTTTATGAGGTCACTAGGGAAAAACAGGGTAATCTCCTGCAAAAAACATTAAGATTGTTAGCTGCATTTAGGTATAGATTTCTAATAGTGGTCAGTCCAAAAGTACTCAGCTAAAAAACCTTGCAAAATCAATATACCTTAGCTAAAAACAAGGGCAAGGTTGAAAAGCACCAAGCCTTTGGAAGGTCCCTTGACATGAAAAGACAATTAAATTAGAAATGCATACCATATTTCCTCTAAAGAACGCCGCAGCATTCATGATAAACTCAAAATTTTGGATGTGGTGTTCAATAGAGGGTGGCATTTATCAGAGGGAGGCGAAAAATGACAAGAAAAATGCAATGAAAAAAGATAAAAACAGATTTTAAACAATGTTTTCATTTCCCAAAAACACCTAATAAAGATGGTAAGAAAATTTTTCTAAAGTTCACAAAAGATGCGTTCATGTTATGGAAATGTCAAGGAATGTCAATATCCTTGTCTTTGTCAAAGTTGTCGTCACTATGACATAATAACTTTCATAGCTTTCCAAAAGTGGTGTGTTTTCTAATGAACGTCGCTTTTCAAGATGCAGCGTTCAATGGAGGGTGGCGTTTATCAGAGGGGGGCATTTTTTTCCAAATGGTAGTGGGGCATGGGGCTGAAGGTGGGGCGTTCAATAGAGGGTGGTTTAAAAGAGGGAGGCATTCATTAGAGGAAATACTGTATAGGCTGAAGTTTATACAAAAGTGAATAATGAGAACTGAGATTCAAGGTTGAAGTAAATGTGCATTAATATATAGCAGTTGTATCTAGCATATGTCAGAATTATGGTCTTCTGCAAGAAAAGATTACAAAAAATCCAATACAGTTGTGTATCTTTATTGAAAAGGAGTTGACTAAAAATTCAATAAAATGGAATAATTGAAATTTTCCTATTTTTACCAAGCAGCAATTTCTGTCAGTTGTAATTTTATTAAGTATTACAGAAAAGGAAAGAATTGGGAATTATACCTGGGAAACATTATCCTTATTCGACCTCATATCTGATAGAACTATATTATTAAGATTACTTTGGAACAATCCACAGTGTTCTGAGACAAATCCTTTTGGAGCAGGTATAAAGAAATATGGAACAAATCCATGGACATGGCATAGCACACTGTTTCCATTGTTGGTAACACCATACATTCGCATGATGGGTTTTGGGCCATCTCTCAAACCTGGCATCCCATTCAGATGTGAACCTGAATAAGATAAAATAAAAAAGTTTTGCTCTGTATATACTTGGTCCTGAAGGCAGATATAAAATGGCGCAAACAGTAAAAAGGTTTTGTAATATTTTTACCCATAAACTATCAACACTTTAAAAAACATTTAACATCTAAAACTTAGTTATCTTGGTATTTCAATGATTGTGAAAAGAATCAGTAACATACTAAAAAAGGGTTCCAAGGGGTAAAATTATTTTAAACACTGTTATATGTAGATGAAAAGAGGGTAAGGGAACCTATGGAAGGAGAATTATCACTAACCACTGGTAAACTTTTAGGTGCTCAAACAGCCTGCATCGGGGTGCATATGTGCGCAAAAACCATTCAAAATCGCTAGGTGCGTCAGCGGATTCAAAATTTCCATTATATAATTTCATAGCTCTAGGCTTAGGTGTACCCTGAGCGCTACCATGTCTGCATCTTGACTGTGCCATAGCCATGCTCTGCACACTTATTTCATAGGAAATGTTGTCATAAACTCTATTTTGTTGCTTTCAGTTTGTTGTTTTGTTGTAATTCATGTTAGTATTGTTGTTAATAAGATTTGTAGGATTGTATCTGGTTGAGTTTTTTATTATTATTATTAAAATTGGATTATGGTTATGGTATAAATAAAATAAACAATGATTCCATCAAAACATAATTTTGAAAACAATTCTTAACAATTTGTACATCTCTTTCATCTTGAAGTCAAACTTTTGGTCTGGATGTCATTCTTTAAATCTTCAAAGCTCGTTAAACCAAGAAAAGCAGATTGATTCACAAGCAGTATTTTTAAAAGTTAGAAAGGGTCACATAGCGTCCCAGTATCAGGACATGGGAAAAAGTTCTGTTGGATGGTTACAAAAAAATACTTTTTGAAACACCATAAAAAGTATCTCACCAACATAGTTGTCTATCTCGAATTGCTGGAAAACCAAACTGTCTTTCGATGGATCTATTGTTGGGGGAGCAGGGCGACACCATCTGTTTTTGTTTTGTGCAACAATGTCACTAATTCCAGCAACACTTTCTTGGCTGTCATACTTCTGACTTTGTTGACTAGGTTCTGATTCTGATTCTATCACTTCAAATAAAGCGAGTTCTTCTTCAAAACTCCCTGGTATATCATCAAAGTCTTCAACTCTACCCTTCTTGCTAGCTGGACCACCAAACGAACGTTTGCCTCTCTTGTCAGCAGACATTTTTTCTGTGGGCTTTTGCAATCAGCTTAGCCCTGGACTTTCAGGTCTCGTCGACAAAATTTAGGCCAGTTTCACTATTGTATAGTTAGTAAGCTCTTTGAAACTCTAGATTGGAACACAACACGGGAATGTAAAGGAACAAATTTATATCCCCTATAATTAATCTTACATGTGCATTTGTCTCAATGTATTTTGCCTCAATGCTTTTTCCCGACCATGCACAGTGAGTATCGCTTCCCTTTCCCGCGCAAACGCAAATTGGGACTGGGTCTAGTGTTTTGATGATGACACTCAATCCTACTTAACTTCTCGAATAATTTCCAGTGGCGGTAATTGCAGGGTTGTGGGCAAGCGGTTTTGCTAAATTGTGTCGGTTTTGTCGGTAAAATTATGTCGTTTGTCGGCAAAATTGCTTGCTTTTGTGGGTATTGCCCCCACCTGAAAAATTAATTTCGGCCACTGATAATTTCCATGGTTTGCAGTCAGAAAGAAAATAATCTTTTTATTCTTTTGCCTTTTAGAAGAAATTCTTATACATTCCACGCTGTAATATTTTGCAAATTTGATTCACAATACACTCTACAAATACAATTTTTTGAAAATATGTAGGATGGTACAATGTACGCTGTCAAATATGTCTTTGGTTTTCAAGTACATTCGTTGCCCCTAACCTGATTTTCATTTCTTTTATTTTCTACTATAAGAGCTCGAGTCAGTACATTTCTGCCAAAAATATATCTTTGGTTTTCAAGTACTTTTCTGCCCACTGCGGTGAGAAGCAACTGTGGACGAGACCCCTCCTCCAGAGGCTACTAACACAACAAGGATCTCAAGTTGCCATATGATAGAATTGACACTGTTTACGTCATTTTTAAGTACAATTTCATCTTCATGTTAGGCAGGCGTCCCTTATTCAATCGTTACAAACGATCAACAATAGACGCAAAAGTAATTCACTGAAAACAAGTTTTTAAATTCCCTACAAAAAACGTTAAGCTAAGGACAGTGCGAAAAGAATCCATGTTATGTGATTCAAATACAAATTCGATCCACAATAACGTCGAGAAATCTACGTACAAATATTTTGGTGCATTCGATTTTTGTTAGTGTCGTTTCTTAAAGATTGCTAAGAGCCATTGACATGAACAACTTCAAGTTCCCACTGGCACAAAGTCTACACAAAATACTTTAATTATTCTAATTCAATGTTCACAAAAAATCAATATAGTTTCCATATTACTTAAATATAATTCCGATTGGTAACTCTACCGCAACAATATACGAAGAAAAGTTATTTCCCCTAAAATTTCTTACTGGCAATGAACCGACGGTGAAGTGTCTGAAAAAGAAAATCTTACAAGAACCAGGGTCAATTCCAATTTAATCTGGGTTTTTAACCTCTGCAAAGTTAGGCTCTGAAAGCAGGGAAAGTCACGAGTGGAAGACTGTAGGCGAAGCAGTACGGTAAGTGTAAGACTGAGCAGGCATGGAGCTGGAAAGCAAGAAGACTGGGGACGTGGTACTAGGTAATAAAGAACTCTACTTATCAAACTTACTTTCCAAATCAAAAAATTCAGCCTCCTTGATTACTGCAGTTTCTTAGAAAGCTATGATTTGGCTTAACATAGAAGTTGCTAAACAAAACCAATGGCTCATCAAGGATTATTTACAAAAACCAAACTCTTATGCACTCCTAAATAATTTCAACGACTAATTTCGGGGAACCACTCAAACTAATGAACCAATATTTTTAGCTTACGAAGGTCGCCTCAGAAATTACTAAAAAACAGGTTGAATAGGGAGCCAATCATATCCTCAGTCATTGATGTGATGATTTCAAGTCTTCCAAAGGCTTAAAGAATACTTCAGAAGCTTTCTTAGATTTGTCAGTTACAGCATATGTGTCCATGAAAATAACATCTGGCGTTCCAATTTCTGAGTTAAAATGGGGGTGGGGGTGGGGGGGCTACCATACCTAACATACCCACTTTGGACTTATATCCAGGTTGAACCTTACTCCTTCCATTAGAACAAAATAATTCAATGTGTGAAAATATAAACTAACTTATTTCAAGATGTACATGTCATTGTCGTTTTCAAAAAATTTTCTGACCACATGTAGAATCCGTTATTCGGTGATTGACTACAAACAGTACTGTTAGTATGGTTTTTAAACAACTGGCTTTTTTACTCTTCTTCCGAGTCGCCTCTTGCTCTTGGGCCAGCAACCGCATCTAGAGCATCTTGCCAAGCATTCAGACTCTAAAAAAGTCACATAAGAATTGTAATGCTGAAGGTATTGTCATGTCAAGACTGTGTTAATGCACCTCATATTAACGCGAATTCATGTTTCACAGCGACTATAAGCGGCCTTAAAAAAAGTCGAACATGATTTGATGATGGAGAAATTCTCTACAGTAAAATTCCTAACTGCAGATTGAATTCTTCATAGCTTGCAAAGCAGAGCAATTCCAATTATTGAAACACGCAGGCAAAACTCTTGCTAATACAATTGTTTTACCTAAAGTGAAATCTGAAACAAGAAAGAGGGCTTGTTCCTTTCAAGGAGCAAATATTTTTAATTAATTAACAGATGAAATGAAGGGTGGAACTTCAATTTTAAGAAAAAATACAAACATTGACTTTTAATATTTTATCCTTTTTACGTATATAACTATTGTTTATTTTAACTTATATATATTTTAGACAGGTCCTTTACTGATAACAGCACATTGTTGCTAGACAAGTTTACCCTGTACAAATATGATATTATTACTATTATTATCATTATTAAAATATTACATGTACAAAAAATTGGTAGTCAACGAGAGAAAATTTATTAAAAAGTCTTTCATGCGAACGGTAATACTATAAAGGTGTAGGAATCATGAAGGTGTCAAATTTTAAATAGGAGGACTAGTAAACTCCCCCATAAGCATGGCTTTTCAGTGTCCCAAACAAGTATCCGCGGAAGGTAGGTAGTAACAATTACAAATACTCACTGATTCGTAAAATTTAACGTGTCTCTCTGACATTTCGAGGAGTAAGTATTTCATGTCCCTTCGCTTGTACCTTTGCCACCGGTCCATATCTGCTTTCATGTCATGGTCCGCGCGATCTTTTCGATCTGCAAGGGCTTCGGATTCAACGACCAGCTAATAGAAAAAATCAGTTCAATGTATTTACGAAATGTATTAGGGTATCAAATAATATCTAACAAATAAATATCTAACAATATCTAACAATAAATAATATCTAACAAAGTTTATCCAATATAACTGATGAGATAACGTTTATAGATAGCAAAGTTAGCAGCGAAATGAATTTTATTAAAAGGGCTTTCAGAAACGCCTCTTTGGTTTAAAAGTTTGGGCATTTTCAGTGAGTAATGCGAAGAAGAGAAATCAACTATGAAAGATAACAGGTAGATCATTGCACTAAACAAAAAGACCTTCAAAATCGATTTTATAATTATTGTGAGTTATAGAATCACAAGCAGACTGTAAAAGAATATTTGGACGCTTTGTGAAGACAATAAGAGATTCTAGATGATATAATTCAAATTATGTCAATAGGCGAGATACAGAAATTTACCGTGAAAGATGAATGATGCAAATGACTAAATAACGAACAGAATGAACAAGTAAATTAAATGTAAAAAAGACGGAAAAAATGTAACATGATCAAGGCAACTTTTCCCTTTACAAATTCATTTAAGGTACGGAGTTTGAGTATATGAAAAATGTGAACATGAAAAATGTTTAAAAATTATACGACAAAAAGCTGATACCTACATCTCGAATTTGCTCATTCAATTTCGCCATTTTTTCTTCTTTCGCTTTCTCGGGATCTTTACCGAAAAATGTTGCTATGGACTTAACTTCACCAGTGGACTCGATCTAAAAAATAGCAGAGGAATAAAAAAAAATTAAAAGTAATTAAATGGGTTTAGATACTATAATTCAACTGAAAGGAATTATAAAAAACAGGTTTTTTATTTATAAAATACTAATTTTAGAATTCATATGAGATTAGCGGGATATAGCCTCGAGACCAAATGACAGTCATCAGCCCGGGGCTATTACAAAATGACCATTGGAATTAGTTCGCGTGGACTACAGATTCGTATTATCAATCACAAAGAGAAATATGAAAATAAATGTTTAGCAAATTTAAAACAAACAAGCAAAATTATTATATAACAATCCAGCAAATTCCCGTAAACGAGAACCTTCTTTTAAGGTGAAGATGAAGGGCAAATGGTTCTTAAATGAAGTTCATATCTTACAGATGCATTTTCATGATGAAATTGGTTCGCAATGCTTGGAGATGAGGGTGTCTCGTGAAAATAATGGGTTAAGAGACGATACCCTTTTAAAAAACCTTCGTTGTGGGGATTTGCTTTACCGCTGTTGATTTACTCTTAGTTGAATGTGAAGGTTGCCTAAAGCAAGAAAGAGGATTGCCAATGGATGCTTTTATGTTCAATTTCACCTAGAAACCTAGCTCTACCAATAGGCTGGTAAGGGAATGAGTGGCCTTTGTATGACGTCACAAGAAAAAATCAGTTGAAAGATAATTGTATGTAAAAATACTAACATCTTCTTTCTCTTTTCGTCTTTTGTCCAGATCTTCCATAGTTACCTCGTATTCGACCTGAAACTGGTCTCTTTTCCGTAACGCATTCTATGAATAGAAAAATGTGTTAATAAATGCATAGGAGCCTGTTGGTAAAAACAATAACAAATCATTTTAAATAACAAAAACATGCTGTGACAAACATTGGCACTTTAAAACAGGTAATGCGTCGTTCAAAGTATTCAATAGGTTTCCATTTCAGTAGATTTAGACAAAGCTTTGTTTACAGGGATAGCATGCTCTTAGTGTTGAAAAGCAATTAGTAAGAAACTCACTCGAACAGCGTCGCAGTATAGATTGTATTCTCGAAGTGGTTCTGCAAATCTGCTGTCTTGCACACGAAGCTATAACATGGAACACAGAATCGAGTCAAACATCAGTATGGTAAATTAAAAGATGATGTCATATTTATTCCTTGGTAAATAATTTTGCAGCTATAAAGCTTCCTAAAGAAGTTGGAGGAAACAACTCAAATTTTAGATCAATAATTGACAGAAAGTCAAAATTAACAATATAATTCGGGCAAATGGCACAGAAAAAACTGGAAAACTGACACATAAATCTTATCAAAATGATTTTTGTCATCAGAAACTGCTATCAGAAAGTGCTTCATTTATCAAAAAAAGATATTCAGTGATATTAAACTTAGCAACTGATTCGCAGCTGTATTATGTCTTGAAATGTTGTTAATCTTTAGTTCCAGGATTAGCAAATATTCGAAATTTGATTATGATCCATGAAGGGTAGGGGGCGGGGGGGGGGGAGGGGGTGTGCTAAATTTAGAGGAAAGATGCACAACTATTTCACCACACTTGGGTGGGAAGAAAAACCAATAGCTTGAAATATCGTATGATAAAAACGAATGAACGTATGACAAAACAAAAAATACAAGGGAACGTCAAATATATATTGATAATTTCACATTGATTATAAAACTCTAAGTAGCAACTTATAACGGTCCTTTTCTAAACATCAACCTGTGCACGGCTCTGTCTATACGGCTACAAACACTCTGCTACAGACAGGATAACAGTACTTGATTCTTCATTTTAGATTCCTCGTTGAAGTTCAGATAAGCGCCTGTAGATCATATCTTTTATGAATATCAATTCAAAATCTATAAGTATCGATTCACTGATTGAAAAGCTCTGAGGATTCACTTACGATCGATTTTAAAGCTTCGACATTCTTGTCTAACGCGAAGGCTGTCGCAGTCAGGGGCGTTCCCAGTCTTGATTCTGAGTTTGACCACAAATGAAACGCGGATGCATACTCCTCCAAGTCTTCGAGTAAATCTTGATAAAAGAGGACAAAATTCCCAAATAAATGCAGAGTCAGGAAAACATTACGGTCGCACGGCCACTGACAGGAGGAAGGTCCACGAAAAACAATAGAAGCTCCTATGACACACCCAAGTCACGCCCACTTTCTATTGTTTTTTGTGAGGAAGGTTTGCCTTCTGGAATGTTTTTGTCTAGAGGAAGGTTAACAACTTTTCTGGACTCTGAGAAAATGGTATCTTGCTACAGGTATACATTCATTTTTTATAAGAAACAGGTTATAAGAAACGGTTGGCTCAAGTTTAGAAATTTAAGGAACAATCCTACCCAAATTTTAAAAAAAAACTAAGAAACTTTTATAATTTGCATTTTTGACTTTTCCGAGTTGACACTCTAAACAGTCTTGACATTGAACATCACTGTATATTGCAACAATACAATTAACGTGCAGTTTGCATTCATTCTCAGTAAATTGCACATTCAAGAATTTTCCATATAAAAATTTGTTTTGACTTCAACTTGACATTGATGAAGTTCAATGAGCTTAACTGTTTCCCTATATCAACAAAGTTAGTCAAAGTCAGTAATTTTTGACTTCAGATTCGGATTGAGAGGGAAGATTTTAGTCTACTAGGAAGTTTTCATTTTGGTATTGCTCACGATATGGATTTTATGACGACATAAAGATAAAAATTTTATGAAGGATTTGACCGTGATTAACGACTAGGGTGTAAAGTTTCTCCCAGAATGATTTTTGCGGTCAAATCCTTTACACGTTCTCAAACTTCATTTTTCCGTAAAATCTGAAATACAAGCACAAACAGTGAGAAAACTATGATGATAAAACTTGTACCCGGCATAAAACTATGATGATAAACCAAATCTGAGCCTAAAAAATTAAGCCTAAAAAACTCTTAAAATGAAATTTGGAGAAATTTCCAAAACGAGGCGGCAAGTCGAATTGGTGTATTGTCTATTATCAATACTTTATGTAAAAGGAGACACTATGCTATGGGATTGATCATTGAAAATAACTGAAAATGTGACTTGTGCCTCTTTCGCATAAAGCATTGTCAGGGTATTTGATACAACATTTGACCATATAAAGATTGAGCACAGTTATCTAGCACCTGATATTTAACGAGTCTTCCCTTCGTACAAACTGTCTAAGTTTAGAGATAGAGGCAGGTTTCCCATACTTACAAAATCTCGTCTTTGCAATTTCATCGGACAACAAACCAAATGCTTGCACTTTCTTTTGGTAACTGTTGACAAACTGCAACATGTGCTCGAAGTCTGGGTCTCTGTTCTTGAAAATTAACGAAGCGGCAGCTGTTTTCATTGTTCCACCAAATTTCATCATCACGCCGCTCGATTGCTTTCGGGCTGTTGTCATCTCCTGTTGGTATCAAAAAATACTTTAGCTTCAGCCAAGCAAAGATGGTGATCGCTGGGCCGTCAGGAAGGCCATGAAAACACTCGCAAAGTTCCATAACAAAAGCATTGCATACAAAGCTGTGATAAAAGATCATTGGTAGAAGAATCTGACCCCATTGAAGGCAAAAAGAGCAACAGACGTCGCTATTTTAACCCCAATTACCAAAGTTTATACGGTCATAAATTTTTAGTGTGTGAATAAAGAAAAGGCCACGATAGCAGGCTGCTCGACGGACTCCAAGTTTAGCCTTTGATTCCTCTACAGGAAATTTTACCTCATAATTTGAATTTCTTCAAATATATTTTTTGTATTTCGAAATCAGTTTAAGCAGTTCAACAAGGAAAACCTATTGCAAATAAAACACAGATATCACCAAGGCACGTCTTTTTGCTTGAAAGCTCATTACTATGGTTAACATTAAACGATACAGCCATAATGTCTTCTTTAGGCTTAAATGTGAAAAATGGAGCATAGAAATAAATTAAAGAAATATTTAATTGGGGCCAAATTAGGGAATTCTGCAGACAAGCTCGTTACTCGATACGGTATAGCTAAATTTTGCAAAAGTAAGGTTGATCTTATTAAACAAATAAGGATTAATTTGTGGCTGTTTTAAAATGCTTACATCTCTCACGATAAGTTTTAAGGTTATGGATGTCATAAAATGTTACGAATATCGTTTGTATCTTTAAAGTCCTTGGCATTCACTTACTTCTGCCCACAACTCATCATCCCTCCTCAGATCTTGTAAACTTTGAAACGCTCTATCCTGCATTCAAGACTTATACAACTTCATTCAGTCTATTCAAAACTTGTCTTGTCTTCAATCAACAAGCTCGATCTTTTCCCCCTCTCTTCCAAATTTTATCCCTTCATTCCATTTTCAGAGCTTTGCCATAGGCTCCCGGGCCATTCCCTAACATCACCCACTAAAAAGCTAAGTTGCCGATCATTTCAGGTCCGTCTATTTTAGGGGGGAGGGGGTAGTCTTGTATCACTGGTAAACAACATCATTGCTTGAGCTTGCGCCAAGATTGAAAGCAAATTAAACAATATAAGATCAATTCAATTCAATTAGATTAAACTCAACTCAACTCAATTCAATTCAATTACAAACAGAAGTTATCAAGCTAGTAAGAAATTCATGATGAAACGTACCCAAGCTTTGGCAGTGAGGAATTTGTTGAGATTTTCATTAAAGGACATGACAGGGTGGTCTGCAACTCTGTTAAGGAACTTGTCCAGGGCTTTTTGTCGAGTTTTCAAGAAGTCTTGGTCAAAGCGATCAAAGTGCTTGCTGAACGTGAATTTCTCAGGCAGGGGCTATAACAGAAAACAAATAAATATCTCAATAAGGAGTAATAAGAAAAGCAAAGTGCTAACTATGAATATTGACAACAAGAAGGCTGATGCTTAGAGTATTTGTGACTGAATTCAATGGCCAATAATTGCAGGAAAAAAACAGAAAATAACTAACACACTGTTGGAATGAATGACACTGATGACAAACCACAGTATAATTCGAACAAAATGGCTAAAGGATAAATTTATTAAAATTGGAAAATGATTTTGAAATATTCGCCAAAAATTCAATTTCATTTCCTATTTACAACCAGTGTTTCCACTTTTAAGGAATTTTTCTTAGATCAAGGATTTTTTAAGGAATTACAAGATTTAAGGAATTTTTTAAGGAATTGCAAGATTCAAGCAATTTTTAGAGTATTACTTTCTTTCCAAAAGTTCAAAATATTTTCAATGTTTGCTTTTTCAGATGTGTAATGTAACAGCGAAGATATAGCGTCTTATGCGTTAGCAACGAAAAAGTTGCGGTAGAATTGTCTTAATGACGACCCAAGAGGTTGTCGGTTGTTGATTTTCTTATAGCTCTTTTAGGTGATGATGACCCATCCCCGATTCTAAAGGAAACACGTGTTTTTGAATAACTTTTTCCGCATTTTTGAATAAGTCAGATCGTTTCTTTGGGCTAAAACAGTTAGACTCAAACTTCATTTCGAATTGATCTATCGTCACGATGAAGCGAAATTTTTTTGACGGTAAAACTGCAGCTTTAGCAACAGAAAAGAGAAAAAGATACTAGCAGAAATTTCGGAATACGTGGGTAGAAAATCCCTTTTTCAAGTTTGATAATTTATGATGATTATTTGGCTGTTTCAACACCTTAGCATTCAAATGGCCATTTAAAGCATAAAATGAATGATTTATTCATTAATCGTTCAAAATTTGTAGAATAGTCATGGCATGACCAATTTTTGGGATAAAACTGACAAGGAAATATTCACAGAAAATAGAATTCCGGTTTAAAGAATTTTAAGGGATTTTAAAAAATTTAAATTTGAATAGTTGAAGCACTGTTTACAACTTTCTTTATGAAAATAATAGTTTTCATTCCAGTTCCAATGAGACTCCAAAGAGCAGATGAGGAGCATTTAGGGAATCATTCAATTCAAGTTGCCACCCAAGCTACCATAAACAATAACAAACAGTCCTATTAGTTTTAAGCAAGATGCTTTTATTTGATTGGCTAGATTTTTAACATAGACAGGGACCCATAATCTCCTGTGACACAGAGAATATCTACCAGACATGCTATATAAGCATGCTACAAAAGCAAGCTACCAGAAATACAAAATCTCTTCCATGAACAGAAACGATTCATTCAAATTTTAGTTGATATAAGTTGCCTGCCAGCACTATCACTTACGTTTGACTCAAACCAAAACAATATATCATTCCTTTTAACAAAGATTTCACTTAGTGATAACCATTATTGCATTGAGACATAACACAAGGCTGTATGTGTATAATTTTATAAAGCAGACAAAGCAAAGAACCAAGACAAAACGTGAATGATTTGTTATCTTGCTGTCGCATAGTTGTAATGAAATATTGTGTTTTTTGTTAGCCAAACAAGTTCGAACTGATAATTAACACATTGGGCTATTCTGAAAAAAGAAATGCATGGAAAAGAATAGCTGCAAGTCAACAAAATGAGTTTGCCTTCAATAAAAAAGAAAAAACAAGAAAAATTATATCGAGTGTGATTGTTGCAAAATAGAATACTTTCACAATTTTTCTTGCTTCTGACCAGAAACATGTTATTATTAAACTAGGTCTGCTGGACAGGGGCGTTGAGAGGGGGGTTGGGAGGGACAAAAAGTCTGGGGCCTATACTCCCATGGGGCCTGTGCTCCCATTGGGCCCATAATAAAGTGACAAGTTCTATTTACAATGCAAAAAAGTTACCATTTCAGCTACTTCACCTGTAAGTTTATCACACAGAAAGGTCCACATGCCCTTGATTTTTATAAAATGTTTTTGTACATTCTTGTAAAAATCCTTTAAAAACTTTTAGGGCGTTTCCCATGTTATCCGAGAGACTGAAGGGCATGGCCATAGGAGATTTGGGGTCCAGTTTTGTGAATCACCCTTGGGCCCAAGCTGCCTCTCGACTGCCTTGCTGCTGGAGCAGGAAGAGTAGAAAATCAATTGAAAACCTTTTATCTTGTATATTCCAAGATGCTCAAAGATATGATGTTTCATTACTCAGATTTGCTTCAAATACTTGCATGCTAATACACGTAGCTGTAAAACTGATTTACCATGGCACATAGGCTGGCACAGTCAATGACCTGGCAGAGAGAAAAAGGGCTGCCCAGAGGGGGCAGGTTGGGGAAATTGCCCCAGGGGGTCAAAATGTAAGGGGCCTCTTGAAGAAAAAAATTCCATGATTAGTTCAGGATGTTATATAGCAAAAATTGTACAGAAATGCCAATGGGTTAAGAAATATTGCTGACAAAGAATCTATCTGCTTTGTCAACTTTCAAAGTTTTGAAGTACAGACCATTTCTACCAAAGTTAAAATTATGGCTGCCAAAAAGGTGTCATTTGAACTTTTTTTGGGAGAGAAGGGGGGGCCGGTGGCGGCATTGACCTGAGACAGTCCCTCAAAACAGCCCATAGCAACCTTCTTTGCACCATTACATCTGGATCTACAATTATCACCAAACAGCACAATAACTGTTGGTTTTTTTCCAGAGACAGGAATCAAATATTCCTACCAAATGCTATATCAATTATAATATGTTAGCTTTCATAGCTTCACAATTGTTACCAAACAATCAGTAATAAGATTCGCTCTCAGTTTTTTCAAAAACAAAGCAAAAATCCTGTCATGTTCACAAGAAAAAAGTTACAGGGAAAATTTTGCAATCCTGTATATAATATATTTAATGTAAAGCCTAAAGACAATTATCTTATAAAAACTCACTGGGATGATGTGTGTTGGACATGTTTCTTCCAGCTTGTTTCGTAACCAAAGAAAATCTGTATACCTTCTTTGCACATTGAATTCTGGTTGATCAAATTCTCCTCTTGTTGTCTGGAAGGCAATGTTCCTTTTCTGAATTATCTTCAGGAAAACTAACAGAAATATTAGTTAGAGATCTCTGGGCAAAATTACATTCTAATGACATTGCAATAGGGAAAAATTGAATATGAATGATAATTATCACAAACACAAAGAGTTTCTTCAAGATACATTAAGTGCAAAAATATTCAGCGTGACAAACTTTCAGCCAAAGATTAGTCCAAAAAATTCATTCGTAAAATGTTAAGCTGGCCAAAGCATGTCATACAGAAAACTTTTGCATAAAATGCACAGGCCTAATGCAAATTGACTGAGTTCTGTATCCCAATACAAAATAAAGCCAAAGAAAAGGTTACAATGTTTAAACATGGGTATGTTTGCAAAAATTTTGAAAACAGTTATTCTTCCAAGGTAATAGAAATATCAGTCAAAACAAATAGCATTCATCGTTCTCATCATCTATCAAAAAATCACTGTCACTGTCTTCTTATGATAAGAAACAGGTTTGAAATGGACAAAATTCATGCTCATGTTCAACTTGAGTCTCTTGGAAGGGGACTTCACTCGGTGGCCTCAAGAAGGTGATTAACTTAAATAGATGTTTCCTTTATAAGAAACTAAGAATTTGAGCCAGTTCAGAGCTGAGAGTTCCTTAACATTATCACATTGTCAGTTCTCTCAGAGTAATACTTGCAAGTTACTCAAGAGTTTTGCTTTGAACATAAAAAAGGCTGGTCAACATTTGCCCAAAAATATATTTTTCTGAAATGCCAAGAATATGTCCAAATGTAACTTTGCCAAAAATTATAGTAAGAAATTTTACCAGCCAAAAATTGTTGTACTTAATAAAATTGGAAAAAAATCTTCTGTTTAACAATCACAATTTTTGTCATAATAATTTTTATAAATCTTCTCATAACCCAGGTATTACTGAAAAAAATCAATTTTTCTTGCATATGTCTGTTTTTGTAAATTTCCATGTTTTAAGTACTGTTAGGATATGATAGACAGCCTTTTCCTGACCTTTCCTTAAACTGGTTTGTTTTTCATTTTCTATCCATTGGCACATCCTTTGGTATTCTAGAATTATATCTACAGTAAGATCTAAAACTTTTAAAGCCCAACAGATATAGCTCTGCGATTAGAAATAAGAAAAATTGTGTACTGCCTCTCTTTGCATTTCATATCATTCATGAAGGAACACATAAAGACTCCTCATATCAGCTTTTTTGACAGTCATATAAAACACATCAATTAAAATGATTCTGTGAGGGTTAATATCTTCAAAAGGCAATAAATTCTTTTACTGAAAACAATTCTTTGAACCCATAGACTGAACCAATAGATAAGTTCACCACTTACCTTTGTAGTAACATTGTAGCTGACATATCCCTCAACATGCTTTTCAGGCTTATCTACTTTGACAAACAAGTCTCTTGAGCTTCCACTCTGCGAATCATCACTTCCAATTAAAGCTGCAAACCCATCCACATCTTCTTCAATTGAAACCGATCTCATCATTGAGGAGGCATGCTCCTCTAGTGATGTGTACTTCTGTTCTGGTTCCAGAACTGCTGCATCCTCCTACGAATGGATAAGAAAAATCATCTGTCTTTTTGAGCCATATATGCTTAAGAATAATTTTAGGTAAAATAATGTACCAATAAACAGTCCTGGTAATATTAGCCATGCGATTTCACACGTTCATCTACATACAGCCCTACAGCTCCCAAGACATGCTTTATATCACACACGCAGTGGTATGCCTTGACTGACTATTCTTTTTTATCTTTTGTTTCTTCCAATTTCTTGTTAATTTTCTTACAAGTAGTTTTTTAACTTCTTTTCTGTGAGTTATCTTGATAGCATTTCTGGGTTGAGGGGATTAATCACTATTTAAGACCATGTTTCCATTACTCTGTTTTCATGTGTCTCCCTTTTCAGATAATCCCAATTAAGTATTTTCTTGGACCTTTCCCATTACTCCTGGAAACTTGATTTTGGTCAAAACAAAAATGAAGGTGTTTCCATTACTCCACTTTTATCAGTTGTCTCAGCTCTCAGCTGTTAGCACTCTTTGTGAAACTGAGAATTAATGTTTCTGTTTTCTCTGTTCACAATAAAACAACCCTTTCAAATAATTCCGTTTTCAAATGACTCCACTTTGAATTTTGAATGAATTTTAAATGACTCCACTCTGGTTTTGAATTGGCACTCATACAAAAATAGTGCAATGGCAAGAGGGTCTAGAGAACTTGTATGCTTTTTCTTTAACTATTTGTTTTGCAGTTTGCAGTTTTTGCACATATTGTTCTTTATGTGAATCAGTTAAGTGTCCAAGCTGTGTCAAGCAAGCATTTCTTATTATCATGTGCTGTATTTATCAGCATTTTTAACAGTTCTTTCATTCATTTTCATTGCCCTAGCTGTGGAAAAGTCTCATTACTTGAAAGGAGATGGAGAATAGCTAGAGCGATTTACTGAGTAGTATGGTTTTTGACAAATATATGCAAAGTATTCGGAGGCATTATGAATAATTGACTAGTATAATTAAGATGAAATTTTGTGGAGACAACTTAGTTGAATTTTATTAAAAATGATCTGAAAAAACTAAGAATACTTAGAGACACACTGTCTTTCTGTATTATTAGATTTATTTAAACTTTAGTGTAAGCGTCAAAAACTATTAAACCATGTGGATTTTCAGAAGGCAGTTGTTATTTGAAGTTGCACAAAAAGCAGAGGGGCGACCAATTCAAATACCAGAGAGGCGACCAATTCAAATACCAGTATTGATTCTATATAACAAAAGAAAAGAAAGTAAATAAGACAATTAGATGCAAGACAGGGGAAAAGACAGGGATGTATGAATCATTTGTTGAATCATCCAACAAATAGAATTGAACTGCTTATTCCGTGGCTAAACATGGTGCACAACTTCACAACTGTAATAATATTTATGTCATTTTGTTACGATACTGTAATGTTTGGTGGCTCAATGGGCACTTTCTTCTAGTGACCCTAAATTTCACTAAATTTATAATTAATTTTTGCTATTATTTTACTGACTTTTACTATTTGTTGTGGCACTTTGGTAGATATTTTAAGTGAAAGAAAGAATGAAATTTATTGAAAGTTATCAACCTTTATATTCTCAAAACATTTTGTGAAAAAGGCCCCAACAACATTTTTCTTTTTAAAGCAAAGGACCCAGGTGGAAATTGCCACTTTGCCACCAGGGCCAGTCATCACTTTGCCACCAGGGCCAGACTGCACCTGGTGCTAAGACTTTGCGTAATAATTTCTTACCAGAAATTCTTTAATACAAAGGTTATAGGGGATATCAATCAACTTTTTAAGTAGATTTTGGTATGGAGAAGACAAGAGCTAAGAAAAGAGATTAAGTAATTTGAATCTTGAAAATATTTTCTCAAAGATGTTTTCAAGGACAGTTTAATGATTGATAGCCATTTTGGACAAAAACAAAGTCAAGCTGAGGATAATGACTCCCTTATTTATTGATAATAATCTTTAAAGAAACGCTTCCAAAATGAACCAAGAGCATGAAAATGTCACAGATTTGCTGTGCGTTTTATTTGCTATCATTTTTTCAACCTTTTACCCTACAAGCCTTATGCAAGTTTTCTGAAGCCCTTTTTGTGTAACATGGCGAACCTGCTTTGATGCAACTTGGTTATCAAAGAACATTTGGTTTACAGGCAACAGGATTTTTAAAGATAATTAGTAGAGAGTGCGGGAAAATAACCGACCCGAGCAAGGCTTGAACTCATGACCCTTGACTTTGTACATCAAGTGCTCTTCCCTTGAGCTATCAGGTCGTGCTTTCAAGCCAACACCCAAGGCTGAGCCATTCACCGCACTGCACCTCTCTTATATATTTGGTTTATGAAAGATCTTAGTCTTTCTAGCATTAAAAAGATTTCCATGCTTTTTGCTTTTTCAAATAGTTGGCAGATATCAAAGCTAGCAGGCTCTGTGCATCAAATGATGTTAGAAATTTCACAATACTTTCTACAATAGACTGGGGTCACAAAAGTGTGTAAGTGAAGTTCAGCACTAAGGGGTTTTTGTAATGATCATTTTCACCACAAAATTTTTGCGCAATCTCAATGGCTTTTGAATCCAAATAGATTTGAAAGATTACCTAACTGTGTTGAGGCTAAAATGTCAGGGAAAAATTGGACCAGTGCTTTAGAAAAGTTCTGGAAAATATTTTCAAGGAATTCATAAAAAAATTTCTCAAATTACAGACGAAACTTAGGAAGCATTAGATGATTTAATTAAACTTTAATCTTGATATGTGCATCTTTGTCCTGAATTCGAAGATATTACCGAGAAGATAATTTTGGCTGAGATATCAGGCTTAAGGTTATTAAAAGTGATATCAGGTGAACAAATTCTAAAGCTGTCATCTAGTGATCAAAACAGTTAGCTTGCTAATTAATATAGACTGTTTGGGTGTATATGTTTTATTTCATAAATTTCAAAAGCATATAGAGCGTTGAACGTTTTGGCTTAACTTTTTTATTTTCATGTGCTTAGATAATATGAGCAAATCAGAATTTAGGGTGAAGAAGTTCGTAACATCCAATGAAGAGCCGGTGGCCGTGCCAGCTACTACAGAGTGGGAGGGTAATGGGCATGGCCAGTGGGACCACGCCCCTTTTGCCTCGTTTTAGTGATTTGTACCAGATTAACTTTCCTTAGGAAGTTTGATCTACCCCTATCCAGCACTTTCTAATCTGTTTTTAAAAGAAATATGTAGACCATATTTTCAGAAAAGAGTGCTACCACTGTGTAGAGCAACTCACCTTGCTCTACATTATTGAAACTTAAAAATTATAGTGCACTACTAAAATAACTTTCTCAGTTAAAATTTTTTGACTAAAAAGAAGCTTCAAGCAGTTTGCTTCAAATTTTAACATTATTTGTTCACATTTTTTAAAAAAAGATACACTTCGGGTCATATTTCATGAATACTCAGAGAATCTTTAAAAGAATTGTTTTCAAGCAATGCTTCAAAGTTTTGCTGAATTTTTCCCCTAAAAACAGCAAACAAATCATTAAATTTTATTTTAACTGAAATTCAAAAGAATGGCAAATGCATTTTCTCACCATAACCTATCATTCCAAGCCTCTTCACCTCATAATTCTGATTTTGAAACCTGGTGGTTTAGGCCTGTAGTCACAGTGAGCTGCCATTTTGACCTACCGTTTCCACACTTTTGCAACCCAGTGAAATCTAGTGAGCTTAGTTTATGTGAGTGTGTGATAAAAAAATTTTTTTTCCACTGGAATAATAGACTGCTGTTGTCTTAATGGTATCATACAGTGATATAAAAATAAAAGCACTACCAAAGAGTAAATAAAAGCTTTATGGTGATTGAAAAAATCTACTGTTAGTTGAGTCTGATGTGAGATCATATTAGAGCCCATTTCCTTAGAAGGGCTTAGATCTTTCAACTTTATCACATCTGTTCTTATCTTTTGTCAGAGACTCAAAGCCTTTCTTTTTGCAAATAATTATTGTAGCAGATTATAGATAGAAATTACACTATTTTCCTCAAAACCTTTCTTAGTTATATTCGTCAATAAAAAATTTCCTATAAGGGGGTGGCCTCTCCTGGATTAGCTTTGCTACTGATAGACCTCCTCCTTAATAATTCCTCTTCATGCAAGTTTTCTAATTTCTCTGTAGTTTTGTTTAGTCTTTAAACTTGTATTGTAACTTGTAGCCTATAGTTTATTTTAATGTTTTGACAAAATTTGTATGTAGTGGAATTTAAAATTATATGAACTGAACTGAACTGAACTCACAGCTAGCTCACTTGACTATGACTTGGCTATGAGTATTCATATGCCTAGATAGACACTTCTTATAACGGTACTGCGTAGCTAGTTTGTCATTGTTATTGCATAACATTTTGTTCAGTGAACTAACTATACCTATCTTCGCCACTACGTCTATAAAAACTCAGAAGATCTATCTACCCGTTTTCCTTGCAGGTACGTAAACAAATCCCGTCTTATTTGATGATCAGCATAGCTAGGCAAATTCCCCTTGGAAAAAATAAGCTTAAAAAACAAAAAAAAATGAATGCTGAATGCTCAATTAACATTAGCTGGAAACTTCTGGCTTTTAATTGCTCCAAGATACCTTTTGCAATCAAGAAAGGATTTGGCCTAGCCAAAAATGACTCTCTCTTTTGCAAGTTGCAATGACTGGAGCTTTTTTCAAGCCTCCCTACAACATCTTGCATCAAGCTGTATAAAAAATTTGATTTCATGCAATGATAAAAGAAGCAAAATATATACATTCTCGCTTTGGGAGTCTTTTGACACGACCCCATTCTCGGATGTGTGACTCCCTGGTCCATTCTTCGCTGCAGTTAAGTGTGTGAAGTTCTCTTCATTCGGGGTCGCAGAATCATCTAGAAATGGATTGTAATCCTCACTCATCTTTATGCCCAAAAATTTCAAGAAGCGTGACACCCACTAATTCCTCTACTGTATAAAATTTTAAGTATTTCTGAGTGAAAGCTTGGCAACAATTGACTACAAAATAGGGTGGGCGAAAACAGTTCGACATGAACAAAATCACAAATAATGTTCAAAACGAGGAATCACGAAAAAGAGGTAGAATGTCGTCATTGACGAAGCTGAACAGTCATATTTCTAGAGTTTCTGGACAATATCCTGTAATATTCTCAAAAGTATTCTCAATTTTTAAAAGTTAAGTTGCTGTGTTCTGCTCTTATATCGGTGCACTGTAATGCTTCCAATCTCCTTAATTTACAATTTGTTAGAAAAAGCGACTTTATTGAAAATTCATAGGGGTGGTTTCAATCATTTGTTGGCTATGCTCTTAATCCGCTCCCCCCTATCTCTAACGTGTAGCAACCGTCACAATTATTTGCACTGAAGCTTTGCTTGTCGTATCTTGTTGGAAATATAAAATAGTTGTCTATCTTTACCCAAATGTGCCATTTTGAGAATAAAGATTTTAAAGGTTAATGAAGTGATTTCTTCCTTTGTTCTGAACCATTCAACTTTTTTCAATTATTTAAAGTTCACATTTTTAATGATAAGACCAGAAAATCTTCAAGAAGTATAATTATGACACTTGACTTAGAATAAATGATAAAAGTAAATCTTCTGTTTTATTCCAGTTCTAATGTAGTTGTGTTATGTCAAAATTTATTTAAAAAACAACGCTTATAGGTTTTTGTCGGAAAATCTCAACTTCTCGCCCCTGCTATGAATTTTCCTGTCTACGCCACTGTCAGAGTTCATGAATGTTCAGCTAATTTTCTACAATTAAGCCAACTATTGTACCTGAGATTGTTTTGAAGATTACCTAAAAGATGATACCAACATTTTTTTGTATTCACCAATAAAATTTTTCTGATATCTGAACAAGTTTTTTCCCATTAGGATACGCACTGCGAAGAGTAATTTGCTAGTTTGTGTTTATTACAAAGTTTTTATTACTGAATTATAAACTTTCAACACAATTTGATACAGTTGTTTGAATAAAAAATCTATTTTTATTTTCTGTATTTGTTGCTATTTGGGAAAATCTTAGGTTCTCTTTCTTAGAAGTTATTGATAGAATAATACCACTGTGGTAGCTAAATAGTCTACTGTTGTAAAGTAAGGTTTGCGTCATATGGTACTGCGTAGCGGCGTGCGCAGCGAATTACAACGCAGCGCGTCAGCAATAAATCATATTAGATTGGAGTAGTGAGTAGAGAGATAAGAACACGCGGTGATGTAAAAGTGATTTCAGTTATGAATATAAATTAGAGTTTTGTTGATATAAAAAAGGATGTTTTCTCTCTGAATTCGGCATAGCCCGGTCCACGGTTTAAAGTTTATAGCATCTACGTTTTACTTCCAATTTTCTTTTATCATGAACCACTGTGGGAAATTACTCATTTTCACCCATCTCAGTCATTTTGACATGTGACTCTTCTTAAAAAAATGAGTGCACTACATGTCACATGTGACAAGATCGGTTTGAAAGGGAAAAAGATAATTATTTTGTCTCCCTGTGGATCATCTCACACTATCAAGTGTAAGCAACCGTGTCTGAGGGTCTAAAAAACTGACCCTTATCTCTGATATTTGATTCCAATTTGATTCCCCTTTACTTTGAAACGAAACAAAATTTATACCCTTTTCCTGAAATCAAATAGTTGAAACAAGGCAAACAAAGAAAAATTAGAAACTATGTTAAGATCAGTGGCGGATATACGGGAGGGGGCAACTAGGGCCAGTTGCCCCTCCCTCGACAAGTTGAAGCAAGTCTAGCGCCCCTTTTTTGGAAATTGTGCGCCCCTTTTGAAGGATAAGAATCAGGTAAAAAACTTTCTGAGATCGATAGGTTAATTTGCTTCAAGGATTTCCTCAAAGTTATGTTGTTTGTTCTGAAAATGGATCTGAAATTGTTGTATACAGCGTGCTCTCGTCACCAATTTTTGAAAAGTTTTCAGCGCCCCCACTACCCATCCTTCAAATTTGCTCTGGATCCGCCCCTGGTTAAGATTCTCATATCATACACACTTTTTTCTATTTTCTTTGTCATAGATATATGACAAAATTTGCGTATATGTATATATATATATATTTAGTTTTATTAGCTTTTTCTATATATTTCTTTCCCATGCTCTTACATCCGTCTTCCTATTCCATTCGTCGAATTCCATATTCCTTTAATGTTTTTTAGTTCTATCATCGCTTTTCTATCTTACTTGATAACGGGCTATGCTCGAAACGTCGTTAATTATTTTAAATAAATTTTCCTGATACAATTTACTTACATTGATTGTTATTTAAATTCGTCATATTGTACCGCAAGCATTTTAGTATATTTATGGAATATTTTAGACACGTGTGCTTACACTTGACAACGAGAGTGGACTCGCCGGATTTTGTCTATGAGGTTTGCTACGCAAGAAAAGTTAAAATATGACTTCTAATGTAAATAGTTACTAAGCACAAGTCACGAGAAGAGGGAAATACAAACATTGATGCGAAAAATTCCACTTTGTTGCAGCTTAGCAAATAGAATAACAATTTTAGCGAATGCAGAATCAAGCACTGCCGATTTTGGGCAGTTATGGCGGCACTCCTTCCTCTAAATCAGACAAAACAAGCATCTCTATAGAAACAAATATTATACGAATTTTACAGCTACTGCAGAGCAGATGCATTTGGTGGCCATACTGTTTACACCTCATTTATGTCAAGCTCATTTAGTATCACAGAATTGTGAAAGATGATCACGGTGCTGAATTAACACTTTGCATCGAGAGCTTTTTAGCACCATCAGCTGTTGAACAGATTTTCCCACCTCAGCAGTTTTTCGACCTGCTGCCAGATGCTCTTTCATATCTACTGAGCGCCTGTTTCCGTAATCAAGCTTGTTTGAAAAATGTAGCTGGATATATCCTGCAAATCCTCCTTGTATATATTTATCCTCCTTGGGATTTTTGCCCCTCCCCTCTCCCTTGAAAAATTGAGCACATTTTTGTTCGGCAATCATTCTTTATGGAGTAGATTTTCAGTGAATGAGAAGTTTCCCATCAATATTTTGAGACGACGAATAGTTTGAATGATTTATATGCACAACATAGAATCTTTAACACAAGTACAAGTATGTTGCTTTGGTAATGGATGTGGCTTCTGGAACTACCTTCAGCTCATCCCTTCTCCTAACTTTTTGGATGGCACCCTTGGTTCTCTGAAGGGAAAATTATACTAATGCTCAAGTCTTAAAAAGGTGATACCGAGTAATAGAAAAGCTTCCGCTGACCTCAAAAACGTTTTTAATATAAAAGTAATAATATAATAATAATAATGGTGCAATCGAGCATATCCACTACAAGTGTGGCTCTTCAACTCTAAAATTAAAAGCAAAGTCAAATTACAGGTTCAAAAGTTAACAACATTTACATAATTATAAGAAAAGAAATAATGTTTTTAGTCCAATTTGTTGCTCACTTTTTCAAATAAATGCTTCTTTAAGTTGGAACAAAATGTCGTAAAAGCTAGACTGAGATTTTATTGATTTAGGTAAGGAATTAAAGCACTTTGCAGCGGCATCTTCAAAAGTATCTGCTATTAGTGATGGCCTTATACGAGTTTCATTACTATTTCGCAGTACGCTGTTACAAGTTTGCAGCTCGAGTTTATTAATTGTAGGCCAGTTAGTGTTGTGAATTGCCTCGAAGGTCAGTTTTAATAGGTTGAATTCCCGTCTTTCTGCAATTGGTAGCCAACCAAGTTTCAAGATATCTTTTTTATGGGCATAACGTGTAAGTACGAAGCTTGCCACAGCCTTCTGTAGTCGCTGCTGTTTTTTCAACTGCTGTTATGGCTCAAAGGAGAATAAACATAGTCGTTGGAATCAATTGTTGATAGAATCAATGATTCTACCTCTAGTTAAGCTATAGGGTCTTGTCCTCTGAAAAGAAATTAGCAAAATTATTTCATATTTGACTGAAAATTATTCAAAAAGTGGATACTGTCAACAAGAAAGGCATAAAATCATATCCGAGATTATAAAGGCAAAGCTGAATGCAATTACATTTGCGCTTTCTCTATGTAGTTTAAAGTTTTACTAAGGTCTGCTTCTTCATTGGTTGCATCTTTTTAAATAAAAGCCAACCATTAATTTAAAGTTGTATATATTTTTACATGAATACAAATTACACATCCACCATGCGATGCCTGCCGGAAAAAATGACTCAGGCAATTGCCGCGGCACCTTACGGCATCTTACGGTTATATGGAAGCCAGGCTTCACTGGATCCTAGGCTTTACGATATCACTGACCTCATCTCCTTCACCCGTAGGAAGAATTGTCTAATAAAATCATGTATTCTACAAAACTTCAACGTGTTCTAAATCCCTTTGTAAATGTATTTGATCAGTTCATTGAAACTGAAATTACAGTCAAAGAAATGAAGCTGGGAAAAGATAATTACGACATGTCAAACATCTCGAAGTCTTTTGACGTCCTGACTTTAGGCAATCGCATTCAAAATCTATTGACATAATCTAGAGACTGCCAAATGCTGACCTTTGTTCATGATGATATCTCACTATTTTGACGGTGATTTTCACTTCAAGGTTCTGACGTCTTTTGTTTTTGTGGGCTCAATTTGTTCGAATCAATAGAACTTTTAGTTCATTGACGTCCTTCACTGACAAAATTTAGATCAGGTGAGTGTGTGACGTTCACAAAAACAATAATTTTTGGCGGTTGACTTAATTATTGGACGAGATAGATCAGCTTGATGCAACAGAAATAAGAAAAAAAATCACGTTTTAAAAGAACCAATATGCATCTTTGGAAATGTTGACAGTCAATGCCGTTATCACATCTAAGAAGAGAATACAATGCCTGCCAAAAGTCTTGGAACACTGACGTCAGTTCTTGGAACACTGAAGTCAAAATCAATCATCCCTCTCTCCCCCACGGAACAATGTTGGCTTACTATTAAACGGGTTAGGAATTTGGGAAGCACTTTTTGCGCTTCTCTTGTGATATTTCTCTAAATTATCAAGATTGCTTTAGGGGGAAGGGGGTGGAAGTAGTAATTTTTATCGGAAAAGGAATGAAAGATATAACATGCAACACAATTTGCTGGATGTTCCAGGTACTTTTGGCAGGCATTGTATTAAGTAACTGAGAAGAGACACCATGCATAATGTCCATTAATGTAATAGCAATTGATTCATGACTGCAATTTCAGTACATAATCAGTACGATTCATTGCATTCCATAGTAAGTAGCAGTGGCAGAAATTCATTTTCCAAGTGAGGGGGCAAGGTCCACAAAAGCAAGCAAATTTGCCGACAAATGACATAATTTTGGCCGACTACGTTGCCCCCCCCAACACCCTCGCAATTCTACGCCTCTGGTAAGAGGGTTCAAAGCCAGCTGTGGAACGCAAATGTTCATTGGCTATCATTTTTTGTTTTAGCATATATCCATAAAAGCTTACATACGGCCTAAATCATTTAAAAATTAACTTACTTCCAAATCAAGAAATTTTACAAGGGCCATGCTTGTTAGGGCATATATCCTACTCTTAAACACACAACCAAATATTTTTCTATTCAAACAATCTTTTCCAATCTAGACATCTTGTTTCAGTTTTTCGAAGAAGCGGGCAAATAAAACTTTCATACAAAAGCGAAGTTCCATAATGGCTCCATGTGATAAAGCTTTTCTGTTGACACTCTTCAGACGGATCGTGTAAATTTTATGGAAGTATTTCAGACTAGAAAATATTTCTACCCAGTTGTGGATCGTAGTAGGCTAATCAAAAACGCGAGCACATGGCTGTTAAAGTTGCCCAATCAGAGCAGCTTGCTTTAAAGAAAATATGACCAAAGCAGTTGAAGCGTGAACACAAACTCCTTGGGATGCCTGGGCCTAACTTGGGCTAATTTTCAAATAGGCTGTTTCTTTCATCTAAAAACAAGCACTTTGAGCGACTTCGTAAAATTTACACAAAGAATTAAATCTGAAGCTAATCTAGACGCATTTGCATTAGAAAAAAAGATCTGCAGCTAACATGAAGTGCATACAGAACCATGATAGTGTAATCTTTATATAAATAATCCAATATTTTCAACCTTTCTTGTAAGTCTTTGCATAATGATATCAAATAACCATTAATAAAATTACTGGTACCATAAAAGTCATGCATTACTACTTGACTTGTTTTGTTATAACTATGGTTTCAAAGGAGCATCAAATTTTTCTGATGGTATCTTCTTTCGGAAAGTTTCGTTTCTTGCTATCATAGGTTCTTCTCTTAAAACATATTTTTCGAGAAAACCACTCGATGTTTCTCCCCACAGTTTCAAGGCAGCGTGAATAATAAGCGTTCACCACACAGATTTTATTGCCTGGTCGAAGAACAATTCTCAGCAAAAATTTGGGCCTAATTTTCCTAGACTGGAAAGGCCGACATATTAGGAAGCTGCGTAAACGTAAAAGCTGCAATGTGAGAAGGTGTGAGGCAATGTTACTCTGCCATAAACTGTCCTGTTCTACATACCAAAGTATGGATTTTCTTACTAAGTTTTCTTGAATTGATTGGAATTTACTAGGGAAAGGCCTGTGGTTTGTAGCGTTTTCATTCCAATCGAGGGGTATTCAAGGTTTTGTCATAGCGTAGGTCTCACCTTGCTTGGTGAAGCCTCGATCCTAGTGTGCTGTTTGTTATTGATTGGAATTGAACAAAGACATATTTTTAATAGCTATAAAAAACCTATCGCTTTCGAAGAAACGAGTTTTGTATAGATGCTTTTTGCCTTAAAAGCCTTTTGTAAAAGATTAAGAAAATATAATCTGTTATTGATTGAATATCAAGGTTGACTAAAATTCTGGGGTAAATGTTCTATAACTGCCTGAAAACTTCATTGATATTGAAATAATTGTGTTATATATATGATAAATTGATCTATTCTATAACATATGTTAATGTTATTTAGTTGAGTTAAAACAGATCTGACCAAGAAATAAAGCCATTTATTCCATTATCGATTTCAATGAAATTGATACTACAGTACTTGCTACATGATTTTCATTAATTTGAACAATTATTAGCGAGAAATCATCTCAGAACCTTTTAAGGTAATTCTGAAGTCAATTATACAGGCTTAAGGAAAAAATAAACTATACAAACTCAAATATCCAGTTCAGTTTTCTCTAGGAGATGATGTTTTTCATTCTTGGTTCTTCTCTGGTTCATGACGTCATATTCTCGGTGTGACTTCATAATTGCTGACTGGTTTCAGAATACTGTCAAGTTTCGGCTTACTTGTGTTGGGAGCGAAGCTATCCGATGACCAAAGAAGTTTCTCCTTTATGTAACGATACAGTCTTTTGTTTTTATATAAAACTATAACCGGGTTGAAGAACGAATTCAAGTATACAAGATTATGCGTGACGTAGGTAATGAAACCATACGTTCCATCGAGTAATTCGCCACGCATCAATGTCTTGTGACAGACGACAACACCGCCTGAGATGTACGGAATATAACTTAGAAATAAGAAGAATATGATTATCATGATGGCCTTGACCATTTCTGCAGCATAGGCAGTAGAATTTCCCGTGTTGTTTTTCCTCAGAATTGCTGTGTCTTTCACATGGTTCATTACGGAGCGGTACATTTCGATATAAGCAGAATAAACTGTAACAAGAGCGAAGAAGTCTATTATTAGTATGATAAACTGAGCCACATAGAAAAATCCGTATATTGAAGAAAATGTCACACAGGCAGCCAATGCTAACGAAGCAAAAAAGCCTAAAGTCATCAGCAAATAAGGCCTTTTGTAGGATATTAGATTTGAGTTTCTGGGCACATTTGTTGACTTAACGCTCAACAGACGCTCAACACCAATGGCCACTATGAAAAACGCAGAACAGCGTGGAAAGAACAACGACAGGGCTTGAATCGTTAGTTCAGCATCGCACAATATATGGTCACGTTTGATAACGAAGAGAAGAGCAACGGACGGTTGAACAATAACTGCGACGCAAATATCACAGATGCTGAGTGCAAGAAACATGCGATTGATTCTAGACTCTAGCTGCTTTGTTGCAATTAGGCTTACTATCACCATCATATTTGCGACACAAACCAATAGCATAATAACAACATTGAGTGAAATAACGACTATCACTTGATATTGTGAAAGTAAGGCCTTAGCTGAGAACACATTGTTGCATCGTGTATCCATGGCTCAATATCCCCCGGGCAATAATCCGAGCGTACAAAAAGCTATGGAAATAAAAACTGAAATCTTTGATTCGTCGAAAACGCTCAGGATGGCTGACAACTGATCTCATTCGTATCTTTGATAACAGCTTCTAGATTTGCGAATATGCGAGAAGCTCGCAACTTAATCTTGTATCTGATTTCTGCTGCTATCGTTATCAGCCTATAAACCGATTACATATAGATTCAAATTTATCTCAGATTCAAATCTATTCACCAATGTCTTCCATAAAGGCTCCAAATGTCACTGCAAGGCTCCAAATGTCACTGCTTTCCAGCTCAACCTTTTCTGCAATTTAAATTAATCCACAGATTGAACTTTGGTGCTACAAAATAAACAAAGTTTGTCAAATATGTCAGCTGGAAATTGAACTCATAGTCTACCTGTGTTGTAAGAAGCACGATGGTAGAAGACTGTAGCTTTAGTACAGCATTATCTTAATTCGATCTTTCCATCATTTAAACGAGGCGCCTAGACATCCATGATGTTATCCAGATTCCTTATATGTTGAATCAAAACAAATATAAATTTCTATTTCACTTAGTCAGTGCAACTGCCGCAGGCGTGAAGTTTTGACTATCTCTAATTGCTATAAACCACGTGTGCATCTCTTGTAACAAACTGCAAAACAGTGCAGACTTCCAAAATCTAGTGGCTTTATTTGAGGTTAGTTAACAAAAGCCAAATGTTTATGTTCTAAATAAACAGGCATCACACGATAGTTGATGATCTAGAGCAAGGAAGCCTTTGATTTTAAAGCATGCATTTATCATACGGATTTGACACCTGCAGGAGTGGCTTTCAATAGCACAATGTTACCCGCTTAAAGTAAACATATGAACGTTATAAGTGATTTGCATGGCAAGTACTGCATTTTACAGAAGTAAAAACGAACTCAGGTAGACATAACAACAGACCTTTTTGTATGCAGAAGTATTATATTTTGATAAAGTCGCCAATAGGTCATCGATCATTATTCTCGTTTCTGTCAAATAAATAAGTGTGTGTGTTATCTTTTTAATCTTTGGAGGAACATCAAAACGGCTTTTGGCAGAATTATAGGTAGATTAAGTACTGTAATTTAAATTCCGACGGAATCATCTACATAGTTTTGACTTTTATTTAACGATGACTGAAGGTTCTCATCCATCATCTTGACAATTAGACATTCTGCAACCTTTGAATGAGTTGTATCTAGCAACAACAATCAAATTGTTCGTTTTGTTATTTATTTTCACAATTTTTTCCATTTCAATAGCTATTTTCAACTTCAAGTAATTTAAATAGCCACAACAAGCTTCCCACAAATCCTTGCGTTAGTAGCCTGATTAGCCATGCTTCGCTTTATTCCAATGTGCTTTTCTTTGAACTGTTTATTATGTTATTGCAAGTTTGAGAATACTTATCAATTTCAGATCTCAGCAAAACAACTGGATTGTCAAACAAAAGAGCTATGTCAAAACGATGAACAAAAAGTCGTTGCTTATGGCGTTCGATGTCTGTTTTACCATACTATTGTCAGTTTAATTGAATGAGGCTTCTTAGCATTGTCTGAAACGAAAATGCTAAAAATCCTGGGGTTCAAAGTATGATTGAATGAAACAAGGAATTGCAGAAAGTAAATCATAAGTACCAAGAATCTTTCCGTGTTCGTGAGAGTAAAACAAATTATCTAGTTTTCCTTAAAAGTTTGACAGGGAAGGGAAATTTACTGCTAAGAGAATGGAGATTGAAGATGCGTCCTTTCTGAACACACACTTGAACAGCTTGACAGATAGTTTCGGTCCTCTATGATCATAGCGTTGGACACCTTTTTTTAGGTGTAAATTTACATCCAGTGGGTCGTACCGCTTATCTTACGATCTTGGTGTCTTCAAGATAAAATCAAGTAGAAAAATTGGTTATCAGACTTCTGTTTATAACTATTCTGAGTGATTCAGGAAATTAAGTTGACTAAGAATTATTTGTTTGGTGGTAAGTGAATTTGTATGAAAGCAGTACCATAAACAATTCGCAGCTGATCGAAGTTTTTGCTTGTGACTTGTTTCTTGCAAAAAAACAAAGCTTTTGTTTGGTTTATTTGCAGATTAATAGCTAAAGGACAGCCGATGGTTATTTATCTGGAGTTTTTGAATCTATAATCATCTGCCGCCCCGAGTGTTTGCGGCAAAGTTTATAGGCGAACAATCGAATTTAACAGTGCCATAATAACCTTTTACATAAATCAACGCAAATGTGAAAGTCCTCTAATGCCTCTACACCATAGCTCATCAAAATGCTTCTTACACCATAACTCTTTTGTATAAAATACATGTTATTTCAGTACATGTAAGAATAATATTGTTTTCTAGAATATTAAATTTTACGCATCTTGATAAACAAGAATTACCTTTCAAGCCACTTCTCCAATATGCTGACAGCAGATATAAGATTCACGATCGTCTGAACATAGCAGCATTACCATTGATGGTTTTACTCCAGATTCTCCAAATCCAATACTGTACTGGCGCTATGTTAATGCCCTCTTTCGATTATGTAACCGAGGACCAAGCTTACTGTACTCCCGTTTGGGGATGCAAAGTTTTTTTGGTGTTAATTACACGAGATTCTCCAAAACTCTTTTGAAACAACAGAATCCGATTGATCACACAGTTGAAAAGAATCTGTTTTGACCACAATATTGAACTAAATCCACAATTACTTTAAAACAAATCTTGTCAAAAATTTACTATATCCAAGGTCCAGCCTTACCTAACTGATGGAAAAAGCTTAATTCTGGTATGAATAGAAATCCTTGCAACGTCCTTCTTCCCTAAAACAGATGTAATCGCAAGTAGATATTTCAAATTGATATTTGAAAAGATTTCACCTGTTGTTACTCAAAGCCAGATATATATCTATTAATCTTTTGTGTTCACTCAAATAAACCTGTGAAATCCCAATAGCTAAAGCTCTTGCTTCTTGACAAGTGAATATAAATCTTTTTATGTAGATCTTTAAACCTCTGTCTCTCCAGGTTTCTGCCTTATCAATGTTTCGTCTAGTAAGTCAATCTAGATCTCGTCTTCAAAATGTATTCTCTTCACCTGTGAAGCTCAAGGCGCTCCCAAGCGCATGCATTGCTAGTTAAAGCTTTCAGCCATGTACCTGTTGCCGGCAAAGTAGAAGAGCCAATTAAGGCCGTATAGTATTTAACCAGTTTGTCAAATAGACAAACATGACTTTATTCTATTTGATTCTCGAGCAAACAGCTGTTTTCACTTGCATTCATTTCAACAAACGTTGCATAAATGTTCGATTAAATTCTTGAAAATACGTTTCTTACGATCATAGTAACATCAAATATTTCAGTTCTCTCAGCTCTTCCAAGCGCTTCTGGTATATTTTCCTTCATCCATGATACTTAACATCCTGTTTTGAATCTTCATCAGAATCTAGGGCAAAATTGTTCGATCTTTATTGACCAAAGAAATATAAGAAAGAAAAATTGAACCAATTCTGGGTTTGAGCAGTGCATACAAAACTAAAATCAATAGGTTGAGACAGAAAATGCCGACATTATCTAGAATGAAGAAGACGTGAAGTTAACGACTACATCGACAGATCTGGATTTGAAGCGTTTCAAGAGAAATTTAGCAAAAGGACATGTTAAAAGCGATTTATATTGAAAACGCAGTGTAACAGACATGCGAGAAAAGTTACTACTTTTAATAGAAAGTTACTGTGCATATTTTTCTGGATGCTTGTACAAGGCTAACGCAATAGAAAGGAATCCAGGAGCAAGCTTGAAGGTGTCGGTTATTGAGACGAGTACGTTAGTAGCCGAGTACTCAGTGGTTTGCACTGAGTTTAAGAGAGATCTGATATTAATAAACCTGATGAACACGGCATCAACAATGTTACTAGATTATATATTATCAACAAGATGATGAACATAGCATCAACAATGTTACTCAGACAATGGCAGCATACATAGGGACAAGTATCCATTCTACTTCTGTACAGTGAAAGATAAGTTTCCGGATTCTTTGAAAAGCAGGGTGTAACACGGGTATGGTAAAAACCTTGGGCCGAATTTTTGTGTTAGTCAATAGCTAAAGTCGATGGGCACAGATTCAGAGCTGTCTTAACTTTGCGAGTGACAGCTTCATTTTCAAGGGAAAAAATTAAAACAGAGGGGGGTTTAAATTTTCCGCAACTATAATTTCGCAAAAAACTCCAATTGGCTTTAAGTCGCTAAATTAAGCGACGCAAAAAGTCAAACTGAAATAAAATTCATTTTCGGTGACCTTTACGGCGGTCTTCAGGAGTAAGATCATCAATGCTTTAGGACTTAGGGAGATAAAGTAAATTTTACAGGCTTACTCGCAGTGATTGTAATAATGGACAGTTTATAGTATTTTACATAAGTTTGTAGTCCCTGTTATTTATATTTGTATGCTAGTTAAGATGATTATTTATTAGAAAAACTATTAGAAAGTTATTAAGGTTTTAGAGCAATCAAAGGCAAATGAAATTTTCAATAGAATAATTTGTTAAAAAAATCATAGACTGATTAAAACGGAGAAAAATGGAACAGAACAATTTATACACCGTTTCAACGATTCTTTTCCATCACTGGTTAGTAGAGTTCCCATTAGGATTAAGGGTCTGGGCCGGGGTAAGGTGTGTGTTATTGGTGCTGCAGTATTAGGTTGGTTCCTAAAATAGGCCCATATTATAACCAAAGATAATCTTTTTCTCTTCCTTTTCATTTGAGATTTTCCAAGAATCAATTGCGTGTTTTTGTCACTGCAAAATGCCACAGTTACTTCCTGTAAATAATTATAGTGTCTACTAATGTAACATCAACTAGTTGGTATGATAAAATATATATCAAGGGTATTTATAATGGGCTGGGTAAAAAGAGCAAATACTTCCTTGATGGAATTTATTATAGGAGGCAAGTTAAAATAAAATTCAAGAGATGATGCCATTGTTATTTTGGAGACAAAATGAAGCTATGCTCAAGCACTAGTATATCAATATGTAAATGCTTACTACTTGAAATGACAGAATCACTTTTTTGCGAAAAAACCCTCTTCATCACAACTACCGGTCCCGTTCCATGTTATATATTTGTTGTATCCTTTTCCATATTTTTGCTTCAGAGGGAGAAACTAATGATTAGTTCACTTTTTTAATCAGGTATTGCTTAATATCGTATGTTACCTTGCTATCTTTCAGCTTTATACGATCGACGATATACGGGTAGTTCTGCGGCAACGAAAAGTGTTGGATAAAGTTTTGGAAGCCGGTTAGGCCATCATATGAGACGGCTTGCCGATCCATTCTATGCATTGAGATTGGTTTACTGAAAATTAAATTGTGGAAATAACATAATTTACCTTTGCCGCTATCTCTTAGTCTTCTAAGTTGATGTCGTCTGAAAAATTTTCAATTTCCATCTTTTTGAAGTTCAACGTCGAGAGAACCGGAAATGACCATAGCCCCCAAGTTGAAATTTTAGACCGCGCGCATGATTTTGATAAGAACCTATTGTTCTCCAGCTTAGTTTCCTATCCAGTCACACTTCCGTTATCTTTGTTATAACAGACAAGATATTTTATGAAGCTGAATAGGACCAATATTAGGCCACTTTTGTAATGCAGCATCAGGCTCCATTTTCCTTACTTGAAGGAAACAAGTCTTAAAAACTTTCTGAAAATGCATTGCCAAAGGTGATATTGCCAAAGCTAAATTCAAATTAGTTTTTTGGCATCCTCAAACACTTTAGAATTATATATAAATCGACAGGTGCGCGAAAAAGAGCTTCCTTAGATGATATTCGTCCTCCGATTACGAGATGTATAAACAGAATAAAAATTATGGGCTAATACTTGCAAGCAACTGCCTGTAGAAATTATATTACAATATTAAAAGCAACTGTATAATTGTAGTTGTATTCAAGAAAAGAACAGTGATACCTTGAAATTATAAGAGGATCACATGTTTGTTAAAGAAAGACATTTACTTATGTACTTGGAAAGACTCACTTTGAAGACGAGGTTTATCGCCCTTGATTACTCTGCTCAGGGTAGATTCGAAACTTTAAAGTTGAAAACTTATGAAAAAACTTATAAAACATATTTGAAATTCTTGTCATTTTCAAGATGATGATATGCACAAGATGATTGAAACAGAATATAATGATATTCTTTACAAGGGTGGGATATTTCCCATCTGAATAAACCGACTCATGGTTGATCTCCCATGATGGCGCTTTAAAGCTGTGTTTGATGGCGGGATTTTTCACGTTTCAGTGGCTTGCTTATGTTTGGGGTTTTTTCATTTGCAGGTGGCCGTTTGTATAAAAATATTAAAAATAAAGTCAGAGCAAGGATACTATTATATAATTTAAATTATATTTCAATGATATTAGTGAATGATACAAGGCTGCACAAGTACACTTTTACAAGAAAGCATTGCTCATATTGCTGCAGTCAAACATATTAACTGTTTTATTTCTGAACTTTATTTAAGGAATTTAACAGAAATAAATTCAAAGATAGTACGAAATAGCAAAAAATAGCATATTTAGAAATTATAGAAAATATTTCGTACCAGGATTGAACAACAATATTAGTGCCCTTTTTTTAACATCTTATCAATCTAAAATCTCAAGAATGCACGAATGGATAAGTTTAATCATACATTCCACGTGTGCCGTAGGCTGCTAATCATTTCCTTTCCCCGAAATCTGTTGTTTTCTATTCTTTTAGATTACCATAATTACCAGTATTAGTCCATTCCTTGATTTCATCTGACCCCATTCTTCTTTTTCTTCTTGGTGATGTAAGTCCAGGGATGGGGGCTTAAATAATGTCACAAACATGTTTTGATTCAATTCCTTAACAATACATGTCCAAGAATGACATCTCCTTTTTGCATTGGTATTGTCTGGATATATTCATTCTATTTAGCACCTCTTCATTCCCTGCTTTATATGTCCATTTGATCTCAAGACTTCTTCTAATCTTTGGCTATTGTCCGTGATTCACTTCCAATAATTAAAAAGGATCAAACATACATTCTAACAATATTCATCATTGATTTGATGCCAATGCTGCGTTTATACATCTCACCTTGACCCTTGGAAGCAATCTGTGCTAGTGTTTTTCGGGTTTAATTTCTTCATGGCAACGCCCATCTTCATTAATCGCTCAGTCTAGATAACAATCACTCTTAACTTATTCCACTTTGACATTATCTGAAAAGATTTAAAGTTTTGTATTAGGAACCTTTTCAGTTGCTATACCTCTTGTTTTTTGCAGTCAACTCCACTCCATATATTCATGCCTTATCTAAATTTTCAATCATTAATTGCAGTTCTTCAATATATTCTGCAATAACCTGATGTTGGTTACCTTTATTCCATTTATCTTAATATCATTCATGTTATGTCATGATTTTTTGATTAATTCCTCTAATCCTCTCTATACATAATGAATAAGACTGGTGGTAAAAGACATCCTTGTCTAGCACCTTTTCTTTTGACATCCTGTCTTCTAGATTCATCAATTTTTATTCTTACATTGGCTGACTGATTCAAGTACAAGCTGTTTGAAAATGGCACTTCATTTTCATTTCATCAGCAAACATTTCACAACACACTACTAAATGCTATTTTGGCTGACACTCCTCAGAGTATAAAACGTCAGAATAGGGGTCCGAATGAGCACAATGGAAAATATGTACCCAGTTGTGGATCGAAAAAGAACATTTTCAAGCTCTGTACCGCAAAAAATTGTTCGCAAGTTGTTTATTAACCTTAGTTCTTCTGGTGACATTGTATACTTATTGGAGACGGTCGAATGCTTTAATTTAGTCATTAAAACAGGCAGACACTTGATCATTCTCTCGCTAAGAATACGGAGTTGGCAGATACGATACCTGATACATTCGCCTCTTCTGAAACCAAGCATCAATCGCGATGTCTTTCTGCAATTGGTGTTGTTCTCCTTTTGACAAATCGAAATAGAATCTCAGATGCATGTGACATTAAACTAATTTTAGGATCATATTGCAGAATTTTTTATATTTATGATCTGAGGTACGGTGATAAAAGTAGGAGGAAGGAAATCTTCTGGTCAGGTACCTGTATTGTAGCTAATCTCACTTGTTGTGATAACATCTAATCACCCTTCTCCCATATTGTGAATTTACTCCTCTGGTATTTGATCTGTCCCTGTTCAGGCACGAAGCTGCACTAAAAAGGTAAGCGGGCAAGAAGGGCGAAGCCAAAAATTATTTTGGAGGGGTATAGTATTGCTTTTTGCCGACAAAAGAGCGTGTCTCACACTTTTGGGTGTTGTTATACGATAAGTAGTTTTATATGCTGCTTTATGTGTTTAACAGAATAAATCTAATACTCATCCAACGATTATCGCTCAAAATCAAGGAAGTTCTAGTCTCGTCTTGTAGCTTAGCTTTCCTTATGTAATCCAATAAAACGTACTATCACAAAATAGTACTAGGAACGATACCCAGGAGAACAAAGTACTATGTCTACCCAGGGGCCATTAAACATAAAGAAAAGGGAAAGGTTTCGTGAAACTTAACCATACCGCTTTAGACATAAATACAGCTTAACTTGACGTCTTTGCTGGGAGCATATGCCTTGCTCAGTGCTGAAGACAAGCATTCAACGCAGGCTGAAGTATATCAGCAGTTTTGCAGGCTGAAGCATATCTAGGATATCTTGGGAGTCTAAACCTTGAAAACTCTCTTTCAAGTATCATAGTAGGCCTAGTATCAAAGATGGTGGGAGCACTGAGGAGGAAAATCTAGACTGGATCATGTTCAGTACTGGTTAAAGATGACGATGAAGCGTTATACTGTGACATATGTGATACGTGGTATAATATTCATTGTGTAAATGTTAGCAAATGTTAGCAAGTATAGTTTCCTTCAAGAAGAGGGACATGATGATACCAGTTGGCATTGTAAGGGTTGCAGTAGAGCCTCTAAGAAGATAAACGGTGCTTGGTACTACTTCAAAAAAAAGCAGAAGCAACTTGAATTCAAGGTTTATCGTATTTTATCAAGAGCAAGATGTGCTTAAACAAGATGTCACTGGAAAAATTGCTGATGAAGTCAAAAGTAACATGGAATCAAACATCAAAGCAAAATTCAAATCTGCATTAGAAGATGCCATGAAACTGCTCATAAGGGATGTTACCAACGAAATCACTGAAGGGGAAAAAGAAAGAATAATGTAATGATGTTTAATGTTAAGGAAAGCTTATCTGATGATGTAAATAAGAGAAAGGAGCATAATTTAAAATTCGTAAGACATTTGTAAAAAGTTAGGGGTTGCCAAAACTATCAGAGTTGTGAAATCAGTCAGGATTAGACCTCGAACAACAGATGCAACCAAACCAAGGCCCCTGAAAGTTGAACTCAACAATGAAGAATTATAACAAAAACTGGTTGGTAATTCAAAAAACTTATCATAGAGCAGCAAAGAGGAACTAACAAAAGTTTTTGTCACGAGGGACTTGACCCCCATATAAAGGAAGGAGTTATAGGATATGCTGAATAAGAAGGAGAAAAGAAAGAATGCATCAAAAGGGAAAAGCCAATAAGCAACAAAGAGAGCACAGGGTAAGGCACACCTTTGTTCTGTTTCCATCTAAACAGTTTCTTCTGGAGGCTCAAGAAGAAACTGTTTTGATGGAAACAGAACAAAGCTTTTGATAAGAACACTAAGGAGTGTAAGAAGTTGGGTAACATTGTTTATACACTGATTCTTATATGAAATAAGCGGGATGAACTTGCCATTGTTGTTGATAGTCAGAATCTTGATATCATTGCTGTCTGTGAAGTCTAACCAAAACGAGTTAGGGCACCAGTGCATTTGCCCTGACTAATTTATATTGACCAGTGCACCATACAACATCATCAGATATCAATCATCCTGCATCAGTTTTTATGGAGTGTGTTAGAACTTGTTTTTTGACCCAGCATGTTGAAGAACCCACATATCATAAGGCTCAACAAAGAGCAAACACTTTGAATGACAGATGAATGAGCAAACACTTTGAATGACAAATGAAGAAATTTGTTCGTTCATATTACTTACTTGTCTCCAGGAGGAAAAAGTCATCATAGCTGTCTTCAATTTTTGTTCAAATGTTACCAGCCAGGGAAATACTCGTCAGCAGAAAAGTTTAGTCAAAAATATATTTTGAGCCAAAAAGTTTAGGATGGGCACAGAGGGGAAAAAATTCCAGTTGGGTTGGCAATGCCCCACGTGACCCCTCTTGGCTTCTTGCCTGTTCCTGTTGCTTTTCTACTTAAGATCTTATCCCTGCTTAGGTTCAAGTATCTAGACTAGGTAGGGAAATTCTGGTCGCATTTTTGCTTAGGGTAGCAGAGTTAGAATTTCCTGATGAAGGTACGAAAACTGTTCTAAAAGAGTACTGTATGTAACGAATATAACGCAAAAGAATTATATGGATATAGATAAACAAAGACTCAACTAAACGATTAAATGTTACTTGATTGTTCTTGAATTTCTTTCCTTCTATCTCCTTTCTTTCTCTGCCGCAAACGTCTGAGATGAGCGTCGAGAGTTCCGTGAAGAGTTCAGATCCGTCGTTCTTCCGAGCAGTGGCGGGGTGGCTATGTTTTCCCTGGGGTGGCCAAGATGATTTTTGCGCCCTATCTATAAGTTGTAGTTATATAAAAGCATTTGTTTCTAGAAGAGAAATCAATTTTTGCAACTTGAATTCAAAATTTCATGAATAGGTTTTGAATGGAAAACATTATGTAATCAGTTCAAAAGTTAAGATGACCTTCTCGATCGTGGTTTGCTAAAATATCTAGCCAAACTGGTCTATTTTCGTGGAAAAATGATAGGCAAACATAAAATCCTAATCAAAAGACATTATATTCATTTACATTGATGTTTCATACAGGCTGGCGGCCTCTTGAACTTGTTTACTATATCCAGAATACCAGCTTCAGAATAAATAACATTTCTCTTTTGGGGCTCCCTAGTTTTTCTAACCAAAGATAACCTTAGTCCATTTAGGGCACTGTTTCTGGGCGATTAGATCGAAATTGAATCTGGGGGGCTAAGAATCAAATTTAGGACATAGGAGGACATGGTTGGGTCCGACGCGCAAATTTTTTTTTGATATCAAGCCTTCTAGAATGGCTAAAAATGTATCTACCAGACTAAAATTTAACAAAATTCTGTACCGCTCAGAATAGACAAATCGACGGTTCAATTCAAGAAGAGGTTTAGAAATTCTGATCAACTTAGGGTTGAAAATCGAGGCGTTGAAATTGAAACTGCTAGAACGTTAGAAAGAAATAATTAAGAGAAATTATGAAAAGAGCAAAGAAGCACCAGCTCAGCCCATAGAGAACTCAAATTTCTTGAATGTAGAGGGCGAAAGAGAAGATAGTTAAGATGAGCTGGATATCTTATTTGTGGATGACGAAGGAGAACCAAAAACTGAAAAAAGATATGTATTGGATTCATAAAAATATTAAGTTTGTTAGTTTGCAAGTCAATCGGTGCAAAACGAGTTTTTTTAGCGTTGTCAGCAAGTCTAATTTCGATAACAAAAAATTTCGGTTTCCAAAAATTCGGTGGGATTAATTTTCGGTACCTCCAACTTAATGTACTTTTTCTTCACTTCATTCAAAACCAACAACTTAACAACCTACTTCCGCTTTCTTGTTTCCTTCGCCTCCTCGATGTTCAGAGCAGGCTTCGAAGCTGCAGCTAGGAAATCTACAACAGGAAGCAATATATGTCACAAATGTTGATTGGGTCATGGCAACGCAACAACGTGCTTCGATTGTAGAATCGCACTTGTTATTAGATTGTTCACAGCAAGTTACTGCGAAGTGTTGTACCCGAGTACGATCAATTTTGTTGTTCCTAGCCAGATTTTACAAGCAAACCATTTTGGCGCCCCTTTATCTCCAATTGCGCCCATATTCAGGGGTGGCCATGGTCCCCTGGCCCCCCTGCCACCACGCCACTGCTTCCGAGGGTTGTCAATTCTTTTCTGAACGTTCGTTCGCGAACAATTAATCATTAATCAGAAAAAATGCAAATTTGAGACCGTGGCTCTTTCAAAACAGTTTTCTCACTTTATGAAGTCAACTTGAACTTGAATGAATTATCACATGGCCAATCACGTGACTTAGAACCACAACATGTGGTCGTCGTGAGTCAAGTGCTGCGCAGCCTTCACTAAAGTAGAAAGTCCCTGTAAAGATTCTTTCACAGCTGACTTCAATAATGGCGCCAGTCATAGATGCTTCTGTCGAGGGAAATTCCACTGGAAAACTTTTTCCTGATCTCAAAAATGACTTATTGATAAAAGCCGCTAAAGGGGAGACCGTAGAGCGGGTTCCTGTATGGATAATGAGACAGGCAGGGCGATATTTACCTGGTATGTTTTCTTGATTTTTTGCTGCAAAGTTAGGCCACCAAGTTTCTTGCTATGGAAAATATTAAAAAATCTGTTTGATATTTTCCGAAAAGATATTCGTTTTTAGATTTTGTGAAGCCGTGTCGAAGACAGCTATGAACTTGTTTTTCTGGATTTAAAAAATACACAGGCATCGCTAATATGCATCTAAAAGTGGAAGATTATTGTCGTGACGAAAAATTTATGTGAAGAATTTCAAATTGTTTAACAAAGGTGCCAAATCAGTATGGAAAATTGAAGTGAAATATTAAGTTCTTTAATCACACTCATTTGGTATGTGGTTTTGAGTTTATTGTTTAAAATCAAGACACCGTTGCACTTTAATCGTTTTTAAAAAGTTTTTCAAATGTGGCTTTTTTAAAATTTGAATAAGATTACTAGATCTTATAGATGATATTGCATGAATGCTAACTTAGGTTTCAATTAAGTAGATTTTCCCCAGCAAATCACAATGTGATGCTTAGAGTTCATGCCACCTTACCATAATATTGGCAGTGTAAAATGCTTCTAGCTTGTTTAACATTAAACTCTTACTGTTTGAAGGGATATGTGACTTTAAATTAAAAAATTTCAATCAGCAAAAAAGCCCAAATTGATAAAACATTTATTCTTTACCTAACAAAGTTCTTAACTTCAGCAACAATTTTATTTTCAGTTAACCGGCCATAAGAACTTAAAATATGACATTGAAATGAATTAAGAATATATATATCTTAGTTTCCCTTGTTTGCTGGGACACAATGAGTTTCAGTTGAATATGTCATTAATTGCTGGGTAATATAATTGCAGAATCAATATATGTATGTGCTTAAAGTAGAAAGAGCCTTGATAATTCCTTTAATAGAGTATGAAATTGAAAGTTGTTTTTCTTGATGGTGGAACTGGAAGTAGTTGCTCAAAATATTATTAATGTACTTTGGTTGGCCTATATTTTCATGACTGAGATAGCAATTAGATAAAGCTTTACTTCTGTTACTTTAAGATCAGATTTCCCCATTCTGTTTTACTTAGTTTTTGTTGTGGTATGCTATTGCTTGATATTTATTCAAAAGTAGAGTATCTAAATTACAAACTTTGACATCAGCTGTTGACTTTCAGCCATACTCTGAACAAATTAGGAACAAAGTATTGGTTAGCCTGCCAAAGCCACAATGTAAACAGGCTTTTAGATAAACTTTATAAACATACACCTAATTCAAGTGAATTCATGGAGAGGTGTGGTTAATCCAAGTCACTGTTCCTTTCACAAAGTCATTACCTTACCACCCATCCCTCCTGTAATCAAAAAGGTTTTCTACAACCCCTGTCACTTTCATAGGCAAGATAAGGGCTGGTGCCCTAAAGGCCCAAATTGTTTTTCCTGAGATAAGGTTTATATGGAAACACACTGATATGTAAGTTACATAACATAACAGGGCAAATACATGATGCACACAAACTTTAGAGCTATGAGAATTATTATGAATAAGACAATAAATTCCCTTCTCTGCTTATCACTGGGTTGTTACTAGCTTAGGTTGACTTCAACCGCTGTTATGTTTTTCATATATTTAGTTAATATATATAATGTTGATTGATATTCCAGCTTGTTGATTGAAACCCTTTATTATCCTTTGCAGAGTTTCGAGCTATGAAAGAAAAACATGACTTCTTCACAATTTGTCAAACACCCGAACTTGCCTGTGAAGTCACATTGCAGGTAATTTTAATAAAGATATAACCTAGATATATTGTACAAAAATCTAGAATTAAGCATTCTTACTTATGAGCAATGTTTCCCTGAATCTTGTCCAGCATCTTGTCTATAAATCTTCAATGTTTTTAATGCTCTTACTTCCTCCTGAAAATTTTTCACTTTAATAGAAAAATGAGAGGAAATGCAAAAATAATATGCCCATTAACTACATGATAGTAATACATATCCTGCTCTTTTGTGATTATGGCAAGTTACTTTTTATAAAATAAGTGTTAATCGTGTTAGTGAATTTGATCAATTCTATGACCTATAATTATGGAATCTATTTTTGTTGCAAAACCAGGGGCCTACATGAATTGTGTATCCTGGGACTGGTTCTTGCTCTTGGCAGCCCTGAATTTGATCATATTTTGTTTTATCACAGAGGTCAATCAAAATGTACCAATTATCACAGTAGATCCCAGTAGTCTGCAGGAGTATTTTGGTAATCAGAGAGGAAGTCCTTAAGTTGAATCAAATCATTTGCACCAAGGTTTAGCCCCAAAAGAACATATCTGCACACTCCAAGTTTGGTATATTGCAGAATAATGAAAGTTTGTTTAATGGATGTTAATGCATAGTTATTAAAAAAAGCTCTTGCTCCCCTCCAGACTTTCCTCAAATGCTGGAGGGGAGCTACAGATTGCTCTCCTAAATTGCTTTAAAAAGGGAATTGCTTGCTTGGAACAAAATCAATTTCTCCTTTATTTCTATTCTTATTTACAAGTAGCTCACCTTGAAATTACTAAAGCCTGGTTAACCCTGTATTCTTACCCTCTTTCAGCCTATCAATAGGTTTGACCTAGATGCTGCAATTATATTCTCAGACATACTGGTCATTCCACAGGTATGTTGAATGATTTTATTTTTGATTTGAACTGTAGTTGCATATTTATTTTTTATTCAAAACTTTTATGTTTTGTCAGAAGTCAAACAAAAGTGAATAAACCTGCTAGACTTAATTAGTTTTACCACATCATAGGATAGAAGACCAGGGTTGAAAGTAAGGGCAAATTTATTTACAACTCTGTGCTTTTGTTCAACCTGCAATGAGATACGGTGCTTTTTGAACAAATCATCAAAGATTAATCTAAATTTAAGTTCTCTCAACATGTTTTTTCAAAAATGCAAGTTTTTGGTTTAATGGTCATCATCTTTTTAGGCCTTAGGTATGAAAGTCCAAATGGTCCCTGGAAAGGTTAGTACCAGATATTTTGCAGAATGAAGCTCCGCAATACAACTTTTGTGATTGACTTATATTGTCAACTTCTGTGATTCCTTGGGCCATTTCTTTGATTCCCTTGATCCACTTCTATGATTCCTTTTATCTAGTTCTATGATTCTCTTAATCCTCTTTTATGATTTCCTTGGTCCACTTCTATGATTCCCTTGATCCACTTCTATGATTCTCTTAATCCTCTTTTATGATTCCCTCAATCCATTGCTATGATTTCCTTGATCCACCTGTGATTCCTTGATCCTTTTTTATGATTCCATTGATTCACTTTTGTGTTTTCCTTGGTTCATGCTACTTCATTGATCTGATCTTTAATGGTTTAAAGAATATTTTTCTAACTTTCAGGGACCTGTTTTTGATCAACCACTGAAAAGTACAGATGATTTAAAGGTATCCAGTGATTTTTATGTCATCTATGTTATCATATCAATGTTTTGAAATACCTTAGAATCACAAAGACTTCTTCTAGCAGAAAGTGATGGCTTTGCATTTCCCATGTGTAACTTTTGTAGAATCTTTGATGTCACTCTTGGTTTTCATCAGACAAAGATAACTAAAATCAACATTGTCAACTTTTATTTCCATTATCTAACTATACCCTTATTCACTTTTGAAGTGAGCTAAACTTCAGATTCTTCTGGACTCACAACCATGGGTCATTCTCTAGAATTTCGTCTTCTTAAAGCATGCTACTTTAAAATGTTGTTGTTGTTCAATGTTTCTTTATAATTGTTCTTTACAAAATATTTATTGATATTTTGATATCTAATTTATTACTATGAATATATATTTGTATATATAGATATGTACCTATGTCTATTAAAAACACAATAAATATAGTAAAGCCTAAAGAAGTGGGAGATCATTTGTCCCTATAAGATTTGAAGTCATATAGCTGGTTCAAAGTTATTTGACCTTTCAGAAAATCTCTGTATGATCAATATTATAGTTCATATTTGTACCACGATTCTTTGTATTTAGATTATATTAAATAATTTTAAATCATGTGTTGTCATCATTTCAGAATCTGGATTTCAAAGTTGATGTGAAGCAAGAGTTAAAGTATGTTTATGATGCCATCAGCTTGACAAGAATAAAACTGGCAGGAAAAGTGCCGCTCATAGGTTTCGCTGGTGCTCCAGTAAGTCATGCAATACTATTATCATAGTAATTTTGATTCTGCTTGTTCAGGCAGAAGCACATCCCTGTTTGAATATATGGTGCTTTATACCCCCCCCCCTCCTAAGAGCTACAAATCGCTGAATGGTGGCTTCCCAACGAAAATATTAGTATAGTATTTTATATTGCTTTTTGGTCACCTCTGCTCCTGGTATTTTAGTTACATTAATGCTTTTTAGTTTCTCATTTCACTGGGATAGTTGTAGGCACAAAACTCTTCATAAAGAAGCCAGAATGTTCATCTTTTCTCCACATTGTCTAAGCATTGAAAACATTCCACCGATTTTAGATTTTTAATAATGAAGTTGAAGAGAGAGTTTCATTCGAGTCCTTCATTCGAAATCTCTAGGGCAAATATAATTATTGGAAGGACACCATTTTTGTGAAAAATAGAAAAAGAAGGGATTGAAGGAAGCAATGGGTGTACAACTCCCTCTATAAACATGCCTACATGCAAATATCTTCAATTTTTCCCTTATCCAAACATTAAAGGGATTTTAGTTGCTTGTGTAGCACTTACTACTTAACCTAAATACTTACCCTTAATACTTACGGCAAATAATTTTTTATCTAAGTGGACGCTGATGGCCTATATGATCGAGGGGTCTGGCAGCAAAACGTGGTCTGCTGCTAAGAAATGGCTGTATCAAAGCGAGACAGAAAGTTCCCGACTTTTGCAGAAACTAACTGATGTTGTTGTCGACCATTTAGTCGAACAAGTACGAGCTGGTGCTCAGGTAAAGGAACCGTTTTTGTTTTTTATGTATACAATTGGCTGCAAAAGGTGTTAGTAGACCAATGTCAATTTCCAATGACGTAATCAGCTATTCATTCCCTTATATTTTTTCCCCAGGTGAAATGTCTCTTGCATGGTATTTGTGGCTTGTATAAATTTTGCCTAAGCTATCAATGTTGTTTTTATGGGGAATAGGCAGTTGTGAAATGATAGTAATCGGGGATAAGGACGAAACAACGAGACAGGATTTTTCCGTGCTCGAAGGATTTCTGGGAGGCATCGTAGTTTTAATCTGTTTAAGATCTTGTTCTTGCAATGTTTTTGATAAAAAAAGCTTGATTTTAGTTGAAACGCTTTGGGGTGCCTTCAGTTTAGTGATTTTGCTAAATCAGCCGCAGTTCAATCGAAAAGAAACAATCCGTTAACAACTGCCCTAGTTTCCTCGCGATTCTTAATTTACTTATCTATAAAAGGTATGGAGCTTGCAGCAAAATTATATCCGTGAAGCTAGAATTCCCTGCATAGTGGCAGTGCCAGTCACTCCCTATTTTACTGTCAGGAAACACCCGTTATCAACTGGGAACGCTGGGTTGCCAATTGTGAATGCCTGTTACTAACGTTTGATTGCGTTTAGAAAATTCAAAATCATAAAACCACCTCACAAAAAATACTTTCCCAAAGTATAATCCCCCCGGGACATTTTCACATCGAACTTAGAGGAAATACAAAATCGTTCCTGCTGAATAGATTTGGAGGGGGGGGGGGGGGTGTCGCAACCTGTCCCCCATGACCCGCCAGAGCCGCCAAAGTGTGTTACCTACAACTGATTCAATTGCTTTGGAAAGCACCAGAGCCTGTCTCCTGTAATTCTAGCTAAATCTTCTGCAAATTGTTTTTTGTATCCTACGGCTTTGGTCTTTGGAATTACAGAAATACGTGTTGTGCATATATTGTGTGAGGAATTTTGCTGTAATGCTGTAATGAATGCCACATTTTCCCTCATACTGTGTTCAGATATGTCTGATTTATTTGTTTTTCGAGTGACTGTTCTGCAGCTTTTCTAGTTCTTTCGATAGCTTGTATTTAACTTAACCAAACAACCCGAGCTCGATGCACATGCAACGGGAAACCAATGCTTTGCAATGCAAGCATGCAATTAAGCATATCCTGTCTTCCCTGCTCAAAATCCCGTCTGATTAATCAGGTAACAAACGATGACCAAAGAGTCAAAAAACATCTGTCGGCCCTCGAAAGATTATGTTTAGTGTCAAATGCTCATTACTGATTGGTCAAATTAAAACTGTCAATCACAAGTGACTAAGGTTAAACAATTGCCTTTGATCCCATTTGACCAAGCGTAATTTTTATTCAGAACTAAACACCATTTGTAATTTTCACCCTCAAACAAATAACTTTTAAAAAACCTGCGAGCTTTCTAGAAATAGGACATTTTTATCTTCATTTATATTTTGTATTTTATTTTTTGAATCATCCACTACTTTTTGTCATGTGCGAGGATAGTTCAGTGGCTAGTGATGCTGACTACAGATCTAAGGGTCTAACATACTTTAAAATGAGTAAAGACGCCAGCTCTCTGGTATTTCAGGCGTATGTATCATAGTCACATCGAGTGGAAGGACCAGGGCACTGCTCGATAAGAACATCCTCTCAGTGTCCCAAAACTACCTTCGGGTGCTACAATGCTTGCCAAAAGTCTTGGAACACTGACGTCAATTTCCAAGGTCAACATCAATCATCCCCCTCTCCCCTACAGAACAATGTTGGTTTACTATCAAACGGGTTAGGAATTTAGGAAGCACTTTCTTTTGCGCTTCTTTTATGATATTTCTCTAAATCATCAACATTGTTTTAGGGGGAAGGGGGCGAAAGTCGTAATTTTTTCTTCATGAAAGGAATTAAATATTTTTCCAAAGCAGTGTAAATTGCTGGGTGTTCCAAGTACTTTTGGCAAGCATTGTAGACAGCAAATACAAATATTTACAAGTACAAATGGTTGTCATGTGCTGTGCGATATTTAATATCGTTTTAGTATTGCCCTATTCCCGTTGCTTTTCACATTTCACTAATTTTTGCAATTGTATAATACATCACAATAGGATTAACGATTGTCTACATGGATATACTGCATTGCATTTTTTGTACGTTAACGCATCTCCGGCTGATGTATGACATTTTGTATTTCTATTACTCTTCTTTCCATAGGCTCTGCAGGTGTTTGAATCGCTAGCTGATATCCTTCCTCCAAAGCTATTTTCACTGTATTCACTTCCATACTTGAACCAAATTGCCACAAGAGTCAAGCAGATCCTCGGAGATGACGCTGTCCCCATGGTATGATCATAAACATTTTCCCCTCAATCCTTCATACTATGCTAAAGCAAAACGTAGCTACTTTGTCGTATGAAAAATTTCCCCCCAAGAAAAGAAAACTTTCACAAACCAGAAAGTCTTGATTATCAACCACGCAAATGTGCCAAAAATTCAACAGCATCTTCAAAATTTTGAAGCAAAGCATTAACTTGAGGTGGTGATCGACAACGTTTCAATAACTTTCTTCGCGGTTTTCAACCTATGCAATTCTACATTGTACCAATGCAATTTTCCTCTTTTTGTGGACTCTGCCTAATTTTATGCACGCGCTTAATTTTATTTTTAATGATAGATCTGTTTTTCTACATCCATTAGTGTAGAGCTGTTAGTTTGCAAAGAAACTTACATTTGATGATAATTTTTGACGATTTGGTGACTTTGACAAAGCTCTAATAATCGTACTTTGGCTCTTAGAAAATATTTGTTTCGGCTAGCATTGAGAGCAAAACTATTTTCCAAACTTTTCAAGCTGTCTTCAACTCTTTTGAATGCTTCCCCGAGTTTTGAGCAGGATTCAAATGTCAAAATGCTAATATGAATATATTTATCATAGATTATATTTGCTAAAGGGGCTTATTTCGCGATGTCCGACTTGACACATAGCCAGTATGACATCATCGGCCTCGATTGGACGATGAACATACACGATGCTCGAATTACAGCCCCTGGTCAGACACTTATGGGTAACTTGGATCCTTGTGCTCTTTATGCAGACGAGGTTTGTTTCCATCTATTCCGCTTGTTTGCGGCCATATTTAGCTTCTTTTGCTAGAGTCTAAGTGCCTATATCAAGGTGCTTTTTCAGGCTTAGTCTTCATAACTGTCACAACTCAAGCGGACATTTTGTTTACGCCCGCGATAGAGGATTCAAGACTGTTCTATACTTCAATTATTCGTTTTTAGAAAATTCGCAGCATTATCAGATTTACTGTTATGCAATGCTAATCAGCGTGACTTAGGTGCAAATCAATGTATGCACCTCACTAGAGTTCTCTTCACAGCAGTTTTTCCAACAATCTGTCTGTGACATCTTTCACTATCTCATAGATTAGGGGTTTGACAGTAGAAAGTGGTTTAAGGCCCCTGCAAGCGATCTTAAATTTGGCCTTACATCGTGTCGGGTACAATATCAGGTTGTTTGCACACGATGTCAGTTTCTTCGCTTTCACAACAGCCTGACATTGTTGGATGATCAATTCTTTGTTTACTTTGAGTAACTTTGGGCCGACAATTAAAACATGTGCAAAATGAATTGATACCTGCCTAGGCACAAATGTCAGGTGCAAAGGTAATGTGCAATGCCAGGTCGTTTGCACAACTGGCACAAGTCATGAGTTGTCGCACCAAAAGTCGGGTCAGGTGGTAGACCAATTGTTAGATCGTTTGCATTGGCCTTTAATTGCCACTAGATACCACTAGGTAATATTAAACGCTTTATAAACAACTCACCGTGTGGACTGCGAGGTTATCTATCGCGTCATAACCAATCTCCCTTTTGTCCGTTTTAGAAAGAAATAAAGAGTCTGGTGAAGCAAATGCTACGTCAATTTGGCACTAGTCGCTACATTGCCAACTTGGGACACGGAATTTACCCCGATGTGGACCCAGCCAATGTTGAGGTTTTCGTCAATGCTGTGCACGATTACTCAAAGAAGATGCTTCAGAACGATCTTTCACCCGTTTAGATTTATATGCAGTTTAGTTTATTTCATTTTTTAAAGTCATTCTGAAACCACATCGTCCACGATGACGTCATGTATATATATATCGTCAGATATATAGAAGGCCGTTTTCCGTGGTTGGATTTGATTCACAGGCCTAGGCATTGGCAACAGTGGATCGTTTCTGATGGAGAAAGGCGTTGTTGGTGATCGGGAAGGGGATTGTTGTTTGGTGGCAAGAAAAAACAAGAGTCTTTTATCAAGGGAGCCACTCCCATTAAAAGATTTTTCGACCAAACAGGCATAAAGTCTACATAACCACCTCCGTGTTCCTTTTAGTTTGTGATGGTTGTTGCCCAAAACTCCCAATTCAGTTTTATACTTTCATGCATATATTTGCCCACGTTTTCCAATCTAGCCACCATGCAATTAGGAACCACGGTGTCCAATTTACCCCTGTTACACGCCATATCCCCCGGCAGTAGAATGTTGCAAGTCGTTTTCTTCACCAACCTGTACATCCCAGGCTCTTCGCAACCAGGGGGTGCACCACCACATTTTGATTGATATTTGATTTCGTCAGAGTTTATTTGGTTTACTATGTACTTTCATATTCCACTTTGCTACTGTCACGAACGTTTTCTCTCTGTTGCCAATGCCCTTATTTTGTCGAGCATTCGTTGCCACCTTAAAAACCGAGTCAAAATGCAGTCATGTTTGGATTGCAGGGTGATTTGAGTCCTGTATTGCCATTATTTTTGATACCGCATTGTTGTGAAATGCTTTGTTATTTGACCTTAAAAGATGATATCAAGCTCCGTTCAGGTAAACAGATTTCGTGACAACCGTGAATAGACCGCATTAAAATCGACCCAATAGCTCGGTAAGGAAACTACCGGAAAAATTGAATATATCTGTCACGTGATTGTTTAGATCACGTGCATTTTGCTTCGTCATAACTTTTTTGTATACTCTAGCATTTGTTCTTAGACGTACAACTATAAACACTTAGGTTTTATTATTAAGGAGAGTAGTGCTGATTTTACTTTTAAAGACGCTTCATTAGAAAAGGAAGCCTTGTATTGGCGCTTAAAGTAGCGCAAGCGTTGATAAGACGTTTTATTAAATGCAAAAACCCTTTGAGAAATTTACTTATAAACAACATAGCTACTTACAAATTTCTTTTTGCCATTTTGTTAGTCTCCCATTGAAGTTCTTTAACAATTGCTGTTTGAAACATGACACTTTACTTCAAGATATTCCTCGCCAATTGAAGCAATTGCGGAGTATTTATTAAGAATTTTTTTTAATTTTTTGTAATCTATAAGGCAATTATTTATTATCTATGTTTGATCATCTTTATAAGATAATAATTCGTGATTTGAGCATAAAATGAGCTTATGATTTCGATTTTTTATTATGTTTAAGTTCACACAAAATGTTGGTTTTTATTTTAGTCATACTGAAACAGCAATAATGAAGTTCCTAAGTGTGACATCATGAATAGCCATTTCATGATACTTTACTACTGGTCACAAAACCTGAAGGGCCACAGTGAAATACTGCTAAATATGCGAAATTATTTCAATCTGTAACAAATTGAGTGAGGAAAGTTTGACAACGGGCTGCTGTTGTTCTGGCTTGGCTTAAAAAGTTATGAACGCATAGCAAATCACTGCGTTTTGATGGGGATGACAAATATAAGAGAACGGTAGATTTACTGGCAAAAGTTACCCGCTTACCAACATGGAAAGCCAAATTTACCAACAGGGAACACATCTAATTAACTTTTAGTTATTTGAAGCTAGTTATAGAATCATATAACAAATAATACTTTGTCTCTCCTACATTTCTCGAGGAATTTAGACAAAATATAAAATCGATGCTGTCTAGAACTGTAGGGACGTGCCTTTCCGTGGCGACGCCATCATGTATCATGGAAATGTCAGCGAGGAAAAACAGGCGGCCATCGAGTCCTTATTGCATTATTATTATACTATTAAATACTATTTGGAAATTTCTAGGAAATAACAACGATGTATTCCGGGAAAATGGAGGGACGGATGGGTACTGTGTTCTAGATATCTAATTTCAACGTCAAAATGCTTCTACACTGACTCTGTCATTTGGGTTTTCCGGATAATAGCAGGAGTTTGGTGTGACGTCTAGCTTCTCGAATCTGATGATGTAGTGGATCAAATTATGCTAAATCACTATTTATTTGGCCTTCTCTTGCTACTTTTGACTATGACAGACACAAAACGCATGTCGTCACTGGATCAATTCTTGTGATTTATCTATCATAGAACAGAATCAGTTCATCATTTTGCATTGATCAAATGATCATCCTGATCGGTAAATTATTTTATATTGATTGAGCGATCCATCTCTTTTAACAAACGCTAACACAGTTTGCATTTTAATCAGTGAATCGGTTGATCAAGCCAACGATCACTGTCTTGGGTAATCATTGAATTGATTGATCACGTTGCCTTGATTAAATAACACCTCTCTTCAAGCATATACTGACACTTGCAACAGTCAAAAGCACTATAAGAATGCCTATAAAAACACCAGTAATAACTCCAATTGTCACAGCGTTGAAAACCCACTTTGTCTCTTTTTGTTTTATCGTATTTCTTTGTTTCTTTGCTGCAAGAAAAAGACGGCATCAATCGATCAAATCCTACGATGGCGTAAACAAGTCACACTTTAATTTGCAAAGCAATGTATCTACGTGTCTAAGTGTTCGAACCCGAGCGTATCTGTCTGCATATCAAACTCATAGCTTCCCTTGAAATAATTCAGACAGTTTAAGCTGACTACAAAACGATTTATCATGAAAGATCTGGAAAGAGGAAAGCATGTTTTCTTGTAACTTGTATGATATCCTTAATTACCAACACACCAATATTGTTTACCGAGGGGAAGACAGACGCGACAGCCCTATGTCTGCTAAGCCAAATAGAAATGAAGTTTGGCTGACACTATAGCTTTGTTTTGTTGTCAACCTAGAGGTACATATTCAGATAGGTAGCAGGCAAGAAGTTCATGGCATGGTTCTCAAATCTTCTTCGTTGAAAAAGTGAAATATTTGGTCGTGTCTAATGATGAACTCTATGTTTCGAGTAGATCTGTGAGCACTTCTAAATGGCAATACCAAGAGAGGTTTTCCTGCAAGTTGTCCTACCTTTCTTGTAGACCGTATAGCCTGCTAGAAACCCTCGGTAATCACCTTTAATCTCTACTGTGTTCACGTAAATATACAATCGCCTCTTTTGAAAAGACAGTTTCCATCTTCTTATGTTTTCACAACTTGATAATGATGTTAATGGGCAACTTTCCTGGAAAGACTTGTTCGACATGTTACCTAGAAAGTTCAAGCAAAGTCACAGTTCATTTGATATTAAGGGGTCCTCGCCAATAACTTCTATCAAAAAACCTAAAATCTTAAATCTTATTGAAAATTTTTCTGTTAATTATTACTAAACCATGTCAATTTTAATTCAAAATAAATTAGTTTACAAAAGAAAAGATAAAACTGAAAACAGTTTCTTAAATGTCCAAACTGATCGACTGATAACAATCTCAAAAAGAAAAGATTTTTGCCCATTCACCAAATTTTTCTTCAAACATCGTTATTTCTATTCACAAATGATTAATTCTTAAAAAGTCTTCCACTCCAGTCACTACATCAAATGTCATTTTCACGCATAGTCACATCCTTGCAAGATTGTATATTCTATGAATCTTTGAACATTGTTTCATACTTAGAAATAGAGGCGCCTTTTCATGTTATATCATGGCCTATATAATATTCAGATTTTTGCGTTAAATTGGCCAAATAGGAATCAATTGTTATCAATCTAGAAGAGAGATCTAAAGAATCCCACAAGGCTCGTGGTTTGAGCCGTTACTTATTTTCTTTGAAACCGTAACGTTCCTCTATTTCTTGAAAGTAAACAAAAATACAAAAAACTGCTTTTTACATTAAATAATTTTTTGATTGCTTCACTTTATGAATCCGTTGCATATTGGCTTTTTTATTTATTTCTGTGAGCGACTATGTTATTCCATCTTACCTCGAATCTCTATGTAATTATTGTATCTACTGCAATCTGCATTCGACTTCGGCACATAAAAATCCATGATGTTCAGCAGGAGAACTTCGTCTGCCTCCATTGTGATTTCAAAAACACACGAACCAGAAACTGGCCTAGGCCAGCCAATGGAACTTAAAACACCATTATGTGAAGTCAGTTGGATGTTGCGCCTGAAAATGAAGTGAAAGTCGTAAAATTTAAACGTCAAAATTTAAATAGGGGCAAACCGTAAAAGGAGATTAAGAGCAACAGAACGACCGAGCAACTCTTCAGAACCTAACCTCTCCATTCACAAACACAAGAAGAAGCTATTATTCTATGGACGTTTAGGCAGTAAATGTCCAGGTCACTGAATATTCAACGACACTATTTCTAAACTAATTTGCAAAAATCCAGCATATGGCATAGATTATCTTCTTTTCATGATTATGAGACACAAATTATGATAGAACAGTGCAATTACTCAAAATACAGCATTTTTGTGAACTTCCCCGAATGCACTATTCCAGGCTTCAGGACAATGCCAAATGGCATTCGAAGGACTTTATAACAGAAATTCTCTATTCTGTGATTTTATCAATAGGCAACCAATTGAAAAGTTTTACAATATATGTGGCTTGCACTGCTTTTTGATAAATCAAGGCATTCTTGTTAATGCTTTCGATCAGTTTGAATATGAACAATGAAAGAGAGGGTTGTATATCATACTCTAAGCTCCTCTCATCAAATAATTTAAGGAATACATATTTTTGGAGGGAGGACATCTACATCCACCCTCCCCAAACGTATTACGCTACTGCTGCTTTCAGAAATGATTTTCTTTCATAAGGACTGTTTAGTTTTTAAATAATTCTACAATTCATCTATGAGTGTTTTTACATTGAGTTATTATATCGCTTTTCATATATAATATAAATTTTGGTGGAGGACAGGCATTTTCCTAATCTATTTTTCACTTTTTTTAATTTTTTAGTTTCATTAACGTTTGCCTGTGTTTTTTGAGTAGAGAAGAACGATTTTTCACTTTTCGAAAGTTGCCTACGTTGATGATTGGATCCTGGTGCAGCGAAACAAAAGATGGCGGAAAAATCTCATTTGAGCAATGAACTTCTTGAATTTCTTCCTCATGAAATTAATTAAATCGGTTTTGCAAAGCTACACGCGTCACTGATATTAGTACCCAGAGCCTCAAGAAACCGGGGGTAAAGTCTTATAGACTGATGTGGTCGCTCGAATAAATATTTCTGTGACATAGTTTTGAAATAATTTCTGTGACTAAATGATGGAGACTTTGGCACCCTGAAGAAATTCGTTGACACCTAGATTGAATTAAGCAAGGCTGTAGCTACTATTGTTCCTGGTCTCTTCTGACTTTTTAGTTTTTAATAAATCCCCCCCCCCCCTCCTCAATAATTTTATTCTGTCTATGTTTTAAACCCGAACGGTTAACCAAAGGCCCTTCAAAAGAAGCGTGGGCTGCTTCAAGACATAGGTATAGCATGTGATAATAGCCCAGGACCTTTTCAAATACAGGCTAAGATGAGCATAGACGAAGCCTAAATCATAAAACCAAGTCTGATATCCACATTATAGGACTGTATAGCAGATTTTATGAGAACAAACTGTACTGCAATCTTTTTCGTCCAGACGGGTTTAATGCCAGATAAGCAATAAAAGTAGGATTTCTTAGTTTAAAGGCTGGAATTTAAATATGTTTTTCACCAACTGTGAATAAATGAGAGCTTGAAATAACGGACGACTAATGAAACTGTTACTTATCATGTGTCATTTCAAAAAGCAAATCTACAATTACACTTTTCCTTTATAAAATTTTACACTGACAGAAGGCAGTAAGTTTCACATAAAGGGTCTCACGACAGCAATGGAAAGAGACTCTCGGATGATTGAAGATAGTGAAATTTGCCATGTAGTTTTATGCTTCACCGTTAGCCAAATGCTCTATTGTGTATCCTACACCTTCCTATTATCTTTCTGTCAAGATAAAACAGAGTCAAAGGTTTTAGTTTAATTCAATGAAACAAGCAAGGGTTTGGGGCATTGAGCGATCTTGCTGGTATCTTTCAATCCCTCCCTCATTTCTTAGATATACCCAAGGATGCAGTTAAGCAACTGCTTACTTTTTTTGCAAAAATTAAAGACGTTTAGTATTTGAACCTAGCCTCATTCTTCTCTTTTTCAGGTATTGGAAAATTTTGTCGAAATCTTTTAATATTTATCTATTATCCTAAGATATCAAGCAAACTGCACCCTGAGTATACTTTCAGTGATTATGACAATTCTTGCTTGCCACTTTAACGAGATTTTTTTGAAAGGAATTGCATTGACAGGAAAGAAACAGATAGAGTGTGTTTTCTGATGGAAAACTGGGGTCGGATAACAGGATAGAAGCCAGGTTCTTGTGAATAAAAAACGGCTGTGTTGAGTTTCACAGACATCTTCACAGAAAGTGGATGTCGATGCTATTTTATCTTTGTATATAGTTCTGGTTGCTTGTGTCACATAATCAAGCTTAGAATAATCAGTAACCGCTGAACAAGCGCTTTTAAGAAGATTTCGTTTTAAGGTTATTTTCTATGTTTATTACAAAATGAAATGAATAAGGCGATTAATTCATTTACGCGCTTCTTATATTTGTCAACAGTGGGTTAATCAATACTGGATTGCAGTGATGGCCTACCTCTGGCACTAAGACTATCATAATAGTTTGTTTATAAATAATAAAGACTTTTTAGTCTTTGAATTTTCAAAGATCTGCTATGGTTTTTAAATTTGTAAACATGTTATATATCTAACAGCTGCTAATAAAGAATAGCTCCCATGCAGACACAGTTCAGCCGTTTTTAAATCCACAGTTTTTAAATATTACCAAAAGCTAATTCCATTAGAACGCTTTTTTGAAAACTTAAGATGCTGATATAGAATTAGCCATATTGATTTAGCCTCTTTTAAAATAATTTCTCTTTAAGTGTAGATTTTCAAGAAACAGGTCAAGATGATTATTGCATAGCTGATTTCTTGTTGTCTTTTGCAAAACAGTGGTATAGTTTTTGACCGATTCCCGTGAAAACTTTCCTATCTGTGCCAATTCTTTGCTTTCATCATTTTTAAAACCTTCCCTAAAACCGATATTAACACAATATGACAGTGAAGTTATATTCACAGCAGTGAAAGACTACGTATCAGAGTTCACATGTAAAACGGCACGAAAATATAAATGACACCTGTCAATAGAGCAACTTGTACAAAACAAAATTCCGCAATGTATGAAAGGAGAATTGCTCACCGACAATGCTTTGGGCCAATTGTCTCTTTGAACGATGTTAAATGGTAAGCGAGTCTAAAACCATATCCCACATCTTCCTTGTCAGAGTGAAAATGGAGATAAATATCATGATCTACTGCATAGATCGTATGAGGAGACTGCGTTGAGCAAAACGTAAATTTCTGATGTTCGTTCTTTCTATAAAAAAAAGAGGCACATTGTCAGTGAAAAAATCTACACTTTTTGGGTTCTTATAACCCATGGTGACTATAATTTCATTGGATGTGTCCATCATGACGTACTTAATCGAAACTTCAAGTTTGAAATCAACTGTAACACAAAATTCCAGAGTCCTTTGGCTCTAGTAAGCGTCAATTGCAGCTAGTGACGATGGATCCAAAATGGGCAAAAAGGGTGGTTGGAAGAAGTTTGTGTTAGATTGCATAACAACAGATTTTGTGCCTAATTCCTGTTGCTAATATATTTGGGAACTTGGCCCCCGGAACAAGCAATGTCGTCAGAGACCGTATTTGAAACACTTGCTCTATAATGTACTTTTGATAGCGTTTTCTACGACCTTACCGCGATGCTTGCAAGCTGCCCTAAGTTTTGCTTATTTCTCGTCAGTCGGATGATTTAGTTCTTATAAATTCGTCGCCTCTTTCCTTATTTGCCGATGCTTTATCTACAGGTCAGAGAGGCCTTCGGAAATTCTTTTTGGACTGCGTTAGTAAGTTTCTGTTAAATATTTAATATTGCCGGGAAATATACTAGCTTTTACGTTGATCATATTAAATGCCATTTGAATCTCATGATGTTGGTATTAAAAATTAAAGATAATTTATGGAAGGGTTGGTGATAACTGCTTGAAAGTCACAAAACCGCTAAGATATCAAATCAATTTGGACTTTAAATTGCTTGAATGTTTTCACGGGAAAAAATTCACTTTGCATCATATGAATAATTAAAACCACAGGAAAATGATTAGCAAACAAGGGAATGAGAAGAAAACAAACAATATTTAGTGGAATTGACTGATGGTTTTAGGATACAGGTTATGAAACAGAAGGGGACTGCATCACGTTTCTGCCAGATATATCCCAACCTTTGTAGCTGCAAATTTTGTGCGCATTTTTCAATAAATTTAGCCTCTAGAAATTCTTTATTTGTTCACTAGGTTTCAAGCCACATTAATGACGTAAATGGTTCTTTGCACGTAGAACTATCGCTAGCTATTGTGTTTGGGAGGAAAGGGTGGGAGGGGAAGTGACCAGCTTTCATTTGCCGAAAAAGTGGGCGAGCCAGTCTGGAATTTTGCCGGCAAAACACCATCTTGTGGTAAAATTCCGTGGTTTTGAAATACAATTTTTTCCAAGGGGGTGTCAAATCCCCCATTCCCACACCCCACCGCAGCGACAGGTCTGTTTGCACGTTTCAGGAGGTGCTAGAATATAAGATGCGTTTCAGAAGTTTGTTTTGCAGCTCTGCAAGACTAAATTATATCCATATTGCAGTTTTTATCCGATATAATATGAGTATAAACAAACAAACAGCCAAAGACAAACAAATGATCGAACAAGAAGCAAACAAATATTGTGGGTTATTTCTTCTAGAAAACTGTTAGTAAAAAGCTGCCGAATGATTTATTTAGGAAAGACTGAGCTGTTAGAAGACTGAGCTGTTAAAATTCATTGCTTTCAAAACAAAAAAATTTCACTGGTACTAATATATTTTAGAAGTGCTTCATTTTCCAAAAAGACTTTAAGCGGAAAGGCAAAGGTTAGCAACATAATTTGCTATTAAGTGTCAAATACTTTATCCGAAACCTTTTGTAGTTTTAAATCTTTTTTATCATCTAAAAATCAAGCTACAATTTTGATTTAAAGTGTATTTTCAAAAGACTGTTTGCTTGTCGGCTTACATCGACTTATTCATTCAATCGTTTCTTTTGTTTTGGTATGCAACTGTTTGGCCATCACAGCTCACACACCGTTTGTACACAGAAGAGTGTGAAATGTTCTACTCCAGGTACACAGGATTTCAAAAATTGCACATAAAAAGGCACTAGAAATGTTTTCAAGACTTACCCATAGCGAATTTGCGCAAAGTCGCTGCAGTTCTGCATATCACCTTTCACATCGAATTCAAGCCATTTTATTTGTAAGTAAAATCCATTCTGAAACTCTCTATTGGGATTTTGGACAATTTTGTAACGAACATCGCAGTTTGTAGGATACTCCAAAGGCCATCTCGGTGATGTTATGTATTGTGTTTCTAATTGAGCAAGCTTCGATATAAAGACAATACTCTTGTTCGTCTTGTCCGCATTTGCAGTGTTCATGATCATAAGAGTTGAGATAAATAGCAATTGCAATGGCATATTGTTCAAGAGGATGGTTTCCAGTTCTCAAAACAGTACACGTTCTTTGGTCTTCACTTCAAGATGGATCACACTTCATCTCCCGCATTAAAAACAATCCTTCACAATAATCTCCAAAAGAGATTTTATATTGATGAGCTCATAAGAGAATTATCAACTGAAATCGATTTCGCTAGGCCGACAATCTTTTTACCAATACCTTTTATGATGATAACTCTCTAGATTACAATTAAGTCAGCATTTTCCTCGCAAGAATCATAATTTTTCTATGCAGTAATACCCGGTACGGTGCTCGACATATCCGTACGTTTCTGCAGCTCTGTTACGCTATCAGATTCCAGTTGTAGACAGCAACATAGCATAAAACGAAGACCTTTATTGACATTGCTCGTGGTTTGTCTCTTATGCCATCTCACTTAAAATACACTGTATTTTAATCCACCGTCTTGTTTCTAACAGTAAACCAACAAGCCACCTTGGACGATTCCAATGTATTCCGCTTCCTACGTCTCTATAGGAACACTGCAGGTAATTATTGGCACAAAACGCCCGGAAATTTAATAATTCCTTAAAGCATCTTTTTATTAGACTTCCAGATCATAACATCAATGTTTGCAAACCACAGAAAATATCTAATCATTACACGATTATCTGCGGAAAACAACCCAAAACGCCGGCCACAACAGCTCCTAGGGCTTTTACCTGATTCTTCTCAACTGTAATTCAATTTTCAACGTTTGTGATTCCAGCAAACGTTTATCAGCAAACCTTGAGATAAATTTAATTTTTTTTGCGATTTATTACTGCTAATTTGCTTGGTCGAGCTCAATCTTCGCATTTGCGCTGTCGCAAAGATGTTTCTTCAAACCGCACTGTCTTAATCAACTTAGAACAGAATGGTCGTAGAGAGGAACTTGATGAGCTGCTTGTCTACGCACACTGCAAAACAATTTCGTGTACATTATGAGCAGCAAGGCAGACGTATACCAAAGTTACTGTAATTCATATGGAATGTTTAAGACTATTTGCTCAGACAAGCCAAAAGGCATAAAACCAATGATTTAATGAAATTAAACCGGGAATCCGTTATCTGAATTCAAACTTCAGCAAACATTTCATTAAATTTCGAATTTAGATTTACAATAGAATATAAAGGAAATTGAGAATTATAACTCGACTGGCAGCATGATCTTTGGATTTGACGTCATGAACGATAGAGAGGCCTTAAAGTGAAAGTTACCCCGTTTCCGATTGTTGCTGGTACACACGATTCGGCCGAACGAACAAAACACCGGCAAAAAATATCAACCAACATTTTGGATAAAACATACTTCATTCATTTGGCCACAATGTTTTACGATGTTTCAACATATTTGATAATAATTTACGAACTTTGATTTTTGTTAAACATTTCGTCAAACGCATCTATTGTTATATTCCCCCTAAGAAAATAAAATTATATGCTTCCTCCTTTTACAGCTGCTAGAAAGGCGGGGGAAGGGGGATTAGGGCTCAAATTTTTTTTCTTTTTAGGTGACTCCAGAAGTGCGAGAAATTATTTGCATAGCATTTTATACCTCACATGACTCCTGCGGAGGCGCAACTGGTTTATGAGGTCGAGGCTAAGCGAGTTTTTCTCTTTCCACGGCTAGGGCTATAAGAATCAAAGAAGCAAGTAACTTAAAAGTAGAATAGCAGCAAGGATAAACGGCAACCAACAAGGAAGCGAGAAAGCAGAGAAACAGTTTTTTTTATTGCGATTAGGAGAGGAAAAGTATGGGTAATGCCAAAGAAAAGCAATATCTTTCTGCCTCAAGTAAAGTTTCATTGTATCCAAAAGAGAAGTACTAAATAGGTGGCATTTTCCTGACTCGCAGTATCCAATTTCTTGGGTAATGGCGCTGGCATTGTCGAAAAGAGGGGGTTATAATTATTGCGGATTAAGCTTTTGGTGTTATTTTGCAAACGTATTAAGCGTTCTGGCTAAACTTGCAGTGGCTAGATGACCGATTTGCTTCAAAAAAGGCCGTCGCTAGTATTGTTCACAGGGGGGAAGAGGGGCTTTGGCAACAAGCCATTTCTAGATTAAAGACTCACTCTAACAATGAGCCGTTGCACGCATGCATCCCATAACGTTCGCAAAGACTCATTTGCCACCTCTAGATTAAGCACACTTTCCCCCTACCTCTATGCCCCAATTAGCGACGGTCTGGATTTATTCTAAATTCCTTGGAAACAGATACCGCTCTGCAGTCGGTACGAGCTACGAAATGTTTGCGGTACTCGGGTGCTTGCACGTGTACGTACGTTGATTACCATATGAAATTCCTTAACATCTCTAAAACCCTATGTAAAAAGGAGTTTTTTAATTTCATCTTTGGCTGAGGTTTGCAAGCTTGAGCACAAAATACTGATACCTATCAGGGTCAATGCTATGGAGTGTTCTGGGGGCAGATGCCACTCCAAGAATTTCAGATGACACCCTGTCGGTAGCCTGAATCTTAACACTAGAATAAAAATATTGGGATTCAAAACATCTGCATATACTTGATGCATATACTTCTTAAGAACCTGCAAAGCTCAACCAGGCATAGCTCAACATGCCTTAAAACTGGAATCATTTGTTGACAATATTCTTTAAATTTTCGGTACTAGCATTTCTAAACGATTGTTGCCACGTTAGGCTCTGAATTCTAGCACCACTTTTAGTGCTTCCCTTTCCCGATACTCTGAACAAAAATATGTTATTTTGAGGTGTTACTGTACGCAATACCAGCTTATCAAGTTAAGTAAAAACCGGCCAGTTTATCATCCAATTTCTTGTCTAGCAATTTCTGGAGACACCAATTAGTGCAATGTTATAAATACCTTAAAAAGAATACCTTTACACTTCTTGCTAGCATCAAAACATTTGGTTTGCTAATGTTATGCTGCGTCGATCATTTCGCTGCAACATTTTCATACATAGCTACTTTTAAACTTCACAGATATAAATTGGCTAATCTTCTTAACTCCAGTGAAGAATTTCTGGCCGCAAGAAAGGCCCGCTTGTTTTTGGCGGACATTGTAATACTGATGAATTTGTGTAAGCGCCCGTCTAAGACTTAAGATCAATGAATTGCTTGTTTTGAAAAATACAGTGCATTCGTTTTTCTAGAGGCACCAGGATTAAACCAATCGATTAAATTTTTTAGTTTTCGACGATTTTTTCTTTCAAGGAGCAAGATTGTAAGAAAACAAACTTTGTAGATGCCTTGGCTGGAAACAGGCAAGGTAATCAAAGTCTTTAAAATTAAAAAAATGTTGGGACCAGTTCTGGTACCAGAGCCACATAAAATCGAGCGTGCTTTGGTATAACGCGCTAAGTTATCGTTTATTTGTATTTTTCGAAGCATTTTTAATTATATATCTACCATGGAAAGGAAGATACCTTGTTTTTTAATTGAATTCCAGGGTGCAATGGGTCAACTTCTAGATTATCCAAAAGTTTCTTTTACGTTTAATCAATTTTATGAGAAAATGCATGTTTATGGAAGGGAGCAACCGAGCTGCGAAGGGGCAATGTGATTGCAGAGGAGAAAGAATAGAATAAATATTTGTCTCTATCCTTTCTTGCGATGCCATGTTTTGGATATTTCTTTCGTGTCCCATTGGTTTTGAAAACGGACAACAACCAGACAACGATTATCTTCGAATAGATTGTTTCCTGGTAATTACACTATTTAACCCGCAGTTTCTGTAAATATTCGTTAATTAATGAGATTTTATATAAGCCACAAGCAAATATAATATGTGTTACAGCAATTCATACCGTTTCCTGTTTACGTTTAATTGAGACTTCAGTCCTGCCCAGGGTATACCTGTGAGTCTAGTACCCAGGGTATCGCTTTTAGCACATAATGGTGCAAGTGACTGGTAACCAATGACGTAGTTTGACCTTCCAGACTACGGTCATCATTAGTAAAATCAACCGACGGAAACATAGTTGAAGAATAATGGTGGTGCTATTCCACCTAACGACCGACGATTATCAACAAAATTAGACCTTTTGTTGACTAAAATGGGGGCTGTCACACCCCTACACCCTCGCTGGCTACTTGCCCGCTGGTAGCTAAGGTGATCTCCTATTTATTTCAAACTTCAATTTTAAACTTTTAAACATTCAAACCTCTCGACACCATTGTGCATCGGTGCCTCCTCGGATCCTCTGTGACTTGCTGCCAATTAGGGCCTCGTCTTACGCTCTATGTTGTCAGTGACAACATCTACCCCGTCCCTTATGAAAATCAGGAAGATATTTTGTTTCGACAGAAGATTTGAGCCATACCTCAGAATTTTCCCATTTTTGGCTCGAAAATTATGGATAATAATGTGCCTTTGGCAATTTTCGGCAGATTTGCACTCGGTGAGTCACCGAAAAATTGGGAAAGATATGCGGCAACTTTGGACAAACTCAGGGATGTTGGATTGACCATGGGGCTTGAACAAATAGGCACTTCAAAAATAATTCCCAGCTACCAACAATTTTTTCTATCAATTGTAACTGTAATTTTGTTTCGATTGAATATCGGCTTACTTTGGCATAGGAATTTTCTTTGCACGTTTTGAGAAACGTCGTCATGAACAAGGCAGTACAGTCAGAATTCATACGAATCTTTTGATACTCACAAACGTCCGATTTCAGAGGCAGTTCTAGGTAAATGGCACTTTGGGCTCCTGCCCTTCCTATTAAAAGGGCTCCTATTTATTTGCCTTGAATTTATCTATGACCATGACAACAAATTAAAACTCAGATTTTGGGATAGTTGGAAGGTCATTGTAGCCAACCTACTGATAGAAGATGGTACCTGATGATTATTTATTTGCCACATTTATTTGAAAATTGTCGCATGTGGTTTACAGAACACGATTAACGAAGAAACGAAATTCAAGCTCTTAAAGTTTATAAATCCCTAATGACTTCTTGTTTTAACAACCAAATCGAAAATTAGTGCTCCAAACTATCACGAAAATTATCGGCAACCAAGCCAACTACGAGTTTATTCGAGAACTCGATTTGACTTATAGCAAAAGAACACCCGTTTTAACCAACCACATGTCATAACACAGATTAACCCCCTAATAATACAACTTTAGACAGATGGACTTCTGTGTACAACCAGGGACCGCGCACCAGTCTAAGAGTGGAGGGACTGAAATGGGTGTGCCTGAAACTTTTTTAGGCCACGCCCAATAGAACGCTGGAAAATGCCCCTTTTATAAAATACTTGCTAATTTACACTGAATTTTTATAAACAGTCTGGTTCAAAGAAGATATCAATAACTATAAAAAGGGTAATAAAGCACCAAACTAACCAAGTCAGAAAATACATCATATCATTAAAAATGATAAAACACATCGGAAATATCCAACACATGAATTATCCAAAACTTCTTATGGAGATTGTCCCTATTATATCATTTTCAAGTTAAAAGAAGTTGTAGAAATTAACAATAATTTGTGAAATAGGAATAAAAAAAGTAAAAAAAAATTTCTCATAAAAGTCTTTTAAAAGCATAAATGTTAAGTGCTTGTCTGGAAGATAACTTTAAATTGTTCCAATCAGAGGCTGCATGAAACAAAAAAACGCTGTTTGCCCCAGTTTTAGTAGATGTAAGTCCTGATGGGAGCGTGTGCTATGATCGTGTATTGATTGATTTTTGGTGAAGTGTAAATCATAATCTATAAGGTTATGTAGACTTTTGTAGACAGCAGTACATAGATGGCCTTGTCGGTGAACAGAGAGGGGATCCTCTTATAAATGTTGAAGAGCCAGAGTAGAAGAAAAATATTTTGGCTGGTCCAATATGGTCCGTGCCGCATTATTTTGAAGAGCCTGTAATTGTTTCATGACAATAATCGGAAATAGGTTATGTTAGGTAGTTATATAGGCCATAGGGTCAAACGAGCATTCAGAGGCAGCAGATGCTTCACTCGGCGCAGTACTCCAAGTCTCTGGCAAACCATTTTGCTTAACATGTATATGTGATCAGGCCAGGTCATGTTTTCATTTAACTTCATTCCTAAATATTTAAATGATTCTTTGCTGTTTAGGGATTGGCCGTTGAGTTCCAGTGATATTTTACTGGACTTGATACAACTAGGCATGTCGTTAACGAAAATTAAGAAAAGTAGGGGCCCAAGGACACCCCCTTGTGGGACTCCAACGAATGCGAGTTTTCGATGGAAGCTATTTGAATTCTTTGTGACAAATAAGACCTGAACCAGTCAACAACTGATTCACTTATCCCAGATTTTGAGAGTTTAGCAAACAATAGTGAGATAGACATCAACAAAAGTTTTTCCCCAGAATATTACAGATCATGCACGCAAAGTTTACGTTATTTTATTGCTATTAGTAAGTTTTTTTTATCGTTAGTGTAAGGGATATTGTGTAGAGATGCACTCTTTTTTACAAGAACCAGTAAAGTTAAGTTCAGGCTGACTGTTCTTAATTTTTTCGAAAATCTGAGGCTAGGCTGGATTGTTCTTAATTTGTTCTTAATCTAATAGGCTGTAAGCAGTGCGAGTGCTAGCTTCTTCTTCGCTCTAAAATGGTGTTCAAGCCTCATTTGCCAACAAAGTGAGTCAGACAACTTTAATTTGCTGACAAATGTGAATATTCACCGAAAAAGCACTCACACATTGCTAACAATCCTCAATTTTGAGAAAAAACGTTGTTCAGAGATGCAGTTTACAGTAGTTCAACCTCAGCTTGTTCTTAACTTTTTCTTAACTATTTACCAATTTGGAGGCTCGTGTTCTTATAAAATTGTTCTTATTAAAAAGAGTGTAGATGACAAGGGCCACCGTACACAACCATGTCCACATCACAATCTACGTCACAATCACAACACAACAACAGTGTTTATTGCATGTGTGTTGATGATTATGACCCTGGGATTTCATTGATATTATTTTTCTAGGCTATTTGTCATTTCAATAGCTCTTGAGCGAGTAAAATTTCCAATGGAAGCAACAGTAGAAGAGAGTAATACTGGTACTTATGTTGTAAATGAATTGGGCATCGATTCAGTTGAATCTTCTGATGTTCTACCTCATTTGCGTTCTAAAAATTCTGCCAATGGCCTAGCCCGCGGTGAACCTGGAGAAAGTTTTACTCGACAAGAAAGAAGCTGTGTTTCAAAAGAGCTTCACGCAGCCGATAAAACAAGTTACATTGAAAGTGTAAGTATTGAATTTGATATTACCTCCCCCGATCTTTCTACCATCATATAGACTATGTTTACCTCATTATTCCCAGAGTTAACGCCAATTTTTGCCCTATTCTTTAATTATCTTGTTTAAGGTAATTCTTTACGACACAAAGATTCTCCAAATTATTTCACAACTATTCTCTGGAGAATTTGCACAACAAGCTAGAGATTTCGTGCTGCAGAAATTTTATGGCAAATTATTATGATATCAAAAAATTAGAAGTAAATGAACCAAAATAGTGAAATTAAGTTAATCTTGTTCTCAGTATGGATTGCAGACATATGTCATCTAATTATCATAAGATTCTAGTATGAGACATAATATTTTGCAAAATTAAAGGACAATCTGCATTCAAAGCTTGAAGATTCAAGGTTTATAAGATTTGAAGGGTGGTGTAGAATTATTTTATTTATAAATGACACACAATTATATGATCGTTATGTTTCTCAGAAGGGGTCCATTTTATTTATAGAATGCTCTATCATAGGGAATTCTCTCCCCTTAATCAAGTTACCCACTTGGAATGGCTTGCCACAAATATATTTATAATTTATATAATTTTTATACCTTGCCCAACCATGGAGAGCAATGGTTGTACCATGGTCAGCAGTGGTACGTGTTGGTTGGGCAATGGTTGCACAGGTAACTACTGGTTCATTTATAATTTGATGTTTTTTCTCAATAATTTTCTGTTTTGTTTAATGAAGCAAATGTAGTTGAAGCAGTATGTAAAGGAATTTTAATATCAAGAAACTTTTTTGTCTTATTTAGGATGAGGATTCTGATGATTTTGAGGAGACAAAGTTAACCAATAAACTAGAGCAATCAGCATACAATAAAAGTAAACTAGAACTATTTGAACACAATGTAAGTAACAATGCTTTTTTATTTCAAGGATCATTTATCAACCTCATTGCCTTTTTAGTCTGTTAGTTTTTGCAGCCTTGAGGGTAGTGACCGGAGTTTCAATGATGTTGAAGATTTCTACTTTTTGTGCAAATAATAGATTTGATCCAAGTTTCAAGCATGTTTGCCTATGACCATTTATCACCAGCAACACTGCATTTGTGCACATGCCTGAACGAAAATTAACTGCTAATTATGTTTATATCAACCTTTTAACCTCATATCATCCACTATAAACAGCCAAGTAGCAATAGCCATATTAAGTAAACCAACAGATCTACCCGATGCTGAGTAAAAATGACTATCAGACAACAGCCTCAGTGCCAATTTGCTTTGGCTGCTTATTTGAAAGTTTAAGCTGCTTATCGAGTCTGATATTTGTTCTTTGATAACATACCAATTGTGCTTTACCTTAGTTGTTAGTTCAGTTGATGTTAAATTGTTACCTTGCAATTTTAAGGTAAAAGAATGGTATGAAAGAACTGGGGTTACAGCAGTAACTATCACCTTTTTTGAAGGCTACATCCGTGTTGTAGGTATGTATTTTAATTTCAGCCAAAATTAATTCATTGTAATGGCAAATCTTTATGTGAAATTTTCATAGCTTTGATGTCAGTGTAACAGTTCATGACATTTCAAATATTAGGTAGCTTCATAAGGGTCAAAAGATTTATAGTCTGATCACAAACCAGCTTTAGAAAAGTACTTTTCAAAGGTTATATTATGATACATACAGAAGGAGTACACCACTGCCTTGAAATATTGCCTGAGAATCCATTCAACCATGTTAATCTTTCAAATAAACTACAAACATTTTACTGTTTTATTTATTGTTATAATGTTCCTGAATGGATGAACTGAGACCAATGTTTTGATTGGTAAATTGTTCTTTTCCAATAAAGTTTTGATTTTCCCAAACAAGCATATTTTTGGCTCATTTTATACCGAACATGAGAATTTCTGAAAACACCACCTCCCTCCCTGTGTAGCAGGGATGCCAGAACAACCAAAGGACAAGGGGGCCAGGCTTCAGTAAAAGGGGATTTGAAAATAAAATTCCCAGCTTCTACTAGTTCCTGTCATTTTATTTCAATGTTTTGTAGGCATCTTGTAAATGGGCTTCCTGCTGTCATAAGAAAATTTTGTAGAAGTTTTGAGAAATTTTGTCATGTAAAGGCCACTACAGTCAGGATTTTATATGAATCTCTTTAATAATTACAAAAGGCCGAGAACAAGGTATCATTTTAATTAAAAGGGCACTTTTGCCCCCATTGGCCCTCCCACATCCCCGCTCTCCAGTGTCCCTGCTGTGTAGTATGACTAACCACAGGTGATCACTGCACCAATGCTTTCATGTGTAAGTTTGAACTTTAAATTAGTGGCTAAACATTCAGTGTTCTTGCTAAGTACTAGACGTCAATAGCCATGCCCGTTGTTCAAGGGTGTAATTCGAATATAATAAAATGCTTGCTAAATATATAAAGGGTGTAATTCGAATGTAATAATAGTCTTGAAACGCCATCGAAAATGTTTCTGTATTTCTCTAGGTATGCCCCTTCGGTCCTTGGTGACTAGCAAAAGTTTCAGAGCTTAAATTCAGCCAATGTGGTTCTCTCTGATATTGTTTTAGAGGGTGTCTTAAATTTTCAGATTTTGCAGCCAGAAACTGTTGCTTTTACAAGCCACATTTACAACAGTCGCTGGGACTAAGTTTAAACGGGATTGTAGTTGATAAAGTATATCCTCAGTAGATCCTGCAGCTTAGACTTTCTTTACCGGTTTCAGCCCCAGATCACATGGATGAGCTGAAGCGAAACCCATTATTTAAAGAATTCTTTCTCAAAGCACTCCTACAAACTTCTTCATCAAAAAACGATAATAAAATGGCCGTTGTTTCAAAGGAACCCGAGGGTAAGTGTCTCTGTCCGCAGTTTTTTTGTCTAGTTAGATTTCAACCATTTTTTTCAAGTCGAAAATTTTTCACCAGACATGTTCAAATTGATTTCACAAGCGAAAAATTTCACATGGTAATGTAGCCGAAATTTTCTCATCCCCTACCATCGAGACAAACTCAAAAAATCAGTTCGGTTTTTTATCTACTTAAAAGCTTGGCGTAAGAATGTTTGTTTGCATTGGTACAGGTTAAAGGTACCTGTTGTCGAGGGTTTTGTCTTGATGGCGATGCTCGACCACTGTTCGACTGCCGTCTCCATACCCGTAATGATATGAAAAGGCATATACATATCCGAGTCTCAACTTAGTCGCACTTAGTCGAAAATACTTCGAAAGAATGAACTAACTTCGATTTTACTAATACCTGTGGTCTAAAAATTTTTTTAAGTCTCTGTCCTAGGAGTTGCCTATTTCTTGAATATCCGGCAATTTCCCTTTCTGAACATTGTATTGTTGATTAAGCCCAAAGAATCGCATTTCTGGTTGTAATCGTTGCAGTGAAGTTATAAGGAGAGGGGGGGGGATATTTACTGCTTTCTTGCTGCCAACTGCTCTCGTTTTACCAAGATAACGTAACACAGTCTAACTAGAAGTTGGCGAGTGTCACTTTTCTTCGCACTTAATCTTCAGCATTCTAAAGCCCAGTCCCTTTTTTGACCTTGTATGAAGTTTAAAACGTCCTGATTGTCGAGCAGTTACAGGCCTTTGAATGGCAAAACATTAGTTACGAAATGAAGAACACACATTTTATTCAGAAGAATTGTTCTTCCAGTCAAGCTTTTGAACACGCATCCATATTCCCCATCGTAATTGCTCAGTCTGTCAAAACCTTCATTAATGTTTGCACGAAGGGTTTGTCACCATAAATTTTTGGTATCCAATACGTGTTTGCAAGCATAAATTGTGAAATGATTTTGATTTGTTAGAACTTACTTGTCAATCAACAAAAGAGCAATAAAAATAAAAATGTGATTTTAACGGAGATTTGTAATCTGACTCGGTTTTTATGCAAAAAAATTGACAAAAGCGAGCACCCTATAAGTAGTTGGACATAATGATTAAAGATTTATATAAATAAGAGAAAAGATTGAACTTTTTCAGCTGATTCGGACCTTGACGTACCCGTGTCGTGTGATAAATGCGACAAATCGTTTAGCAGGCAGAGTCAACTTCGCAACCACCAACTCTTGATGCATTTACCAAAAGAAAACAGCGGACATCGATGCGAGAAATGTGGCAAGATTTTCCAAGCAGCTGCATTCTTACAATCGCATCTTTGCAACAGAACTGGACAGAGGAAGCATCAGTGCACTATATGTGGAACGCGTTTCACAAGCCGCAGTTCGCTGAAAATGCATCTCAGGGGACACAACGATGAAAAACCGTTTAAATGCCAGACCTGCGGGAAAGGGTTTCCAAGAAAGTCAAGTCTGAAGTACCATCTGACAAAACATACTGGGGAGAAGGATTACCAGTGCAGTGTGTGTGGAAAAGAATTCGCTCTCTTGAGTAATTTGAAAGATCACGAGAGGATCCATAGTGGTGTGTTTTGATTTTATGTAAACCTTATTTCTTTCATGCTATAGGTAATCAGGCAACTATGAGCAATTAATTTAACAGAGAAGGAGTAACAGAATTGGTGGAAGAACGGGTAGCCCATGATGAAATTTTCATGATGATTTTGTTGGAGAGACGAGCGAGTGAAAATGTTTAAATGAGTGAAACAATCCTCCGTCAGAGAGCATGCGCAATAACTTCGTTCCATGTGCATGCTCTCTGACTCCAGAGCGGAAGGCTGCCTCACTCATTAAAAACCTTGCTCTTGCTCATCTCCCCAACAAAATTGCCTTTGAGGATAAAGCCGAGAAGGGAATTGAAGTATGTTAAAGACAGACTAAGCAAGGGCACAAAAAGAAAATTGCAAAGTCCCTTTTCGATTTTCTTTTTAACTTCAAGCGGAAACTGTCTGTCAAAGTCTCTGTTAACGCAAGGCTTAGCAATGGACCTAAGATTACAAGGCTGATGTCCATCTTGATGCGAATGCAACTACCTGTAGTGATACACAGGAATTATGCCATTACTTCTATGTTTGGTATGTTGTACTCACTGATCTCAAAAAAGACTGGATTTAGCTTCTCTAGCCCAGCGTTTATTCCACATTGCAGCGTCCATGTTAGGACCTCGCTGTGTTGCTTGAGACTAGAGAGCGACCATGTTGGTTTTAGTTCAATTTGTTTTTCATAGCAAAATGCAAAATAACCGTTGAAACAAGAACTTGCAGCATTCATAAGTGATGTTAAACATTTTTGCCGTGGTATTCAGTTTATGTAAGGGAGAATCCACTGTTTACTTATTTTCCTAGGCCTGTTGTCTTTTAATTTATTTAAGAATTTAACGATTAATGCATAATTAAAAGCGCAGCACTGTATCTGTACTGTTTCTACCCATGGCGGCCCTAAGCGCGAGAGGTCCCAACATGGAGAGACTCGATCGCTTCCTCGTGCTGATAAAGGAGAAAAATAGGCTCTTCGATCCAGTCTTTTTTTGAGATCCGTGGTTGTACTGCACACCCATGACAAGACTATGACGTGGCGATACTTCAGGTCAAGCAAGGAGCCTTGAATACATATAGTTGTCTTAGGTTTTCTAAGTTGCTGCGTTTCTACTTAAAGTAACTTATATTTTTCTCTTCTATATTTGCTAGGCGAGAAGCCCTTTTCATGTCAAGAATGTGGGAAGTCTTTCACGGTGTCCTCAACCCTGCGGAGGCATCTCCTTGTACATAGTGGCGAGAAGCCCTTCCACTGCGAAGTCTGCCATAGCCGGTTCACAAGAATGATACATCTGCAGTCGCACATGCGCGTCCATAGTGGCGAAAAGCCTTATCAATGTAATGAATGCAATAAGAGTTTCACCCAATCATCGCATTTGAAGCGCCACAAAAAGATACATGAACGAGACAGAAGTCAAGTCTGCATTAAATGTGGTCAGGAACTCAAATTAAAAGATAAGAACAAGCATACATGCCCACCCCAAAACCCTGCGAATCCCCTACGACAGTTAACTTTTCCCTACAATTTTGCTCAAGCTTAGTTTATCAATTATGAGTTTGTTAAGAACCACACCCGTTTCACCGTTTCAAGGTATTTGCTAATAATGATATTTCCCAGAACTATGTTAAAATGACATTGAAAATATGCCAACAAATAAGTAAGAATGTTGTTATTGGACATTCATATATCAATGGCATCTTCGCCAGGGGACCAGAAGAAACAACTACCTGGCAACCCCTCGGTTCTACGTTTAGCCGGATATGTTAAAACTTGGTGTGATGAAATGTCCTGCATATTACGCCAATAACAACAATCTTCTGTGTCATACTTGTGCGAAAGTTCGTTGTAAAATTGGTCCCGCTGCCTCCTTTTGAAATGGAACACCTTGACCCCCTGTCGTCATTTTTAAGTTGTATCCTGCCCAGTAGTTCTTGAATTTTTGTATATATTAGTTTTTCCATTTTTCTTGATACTAAACTGCTGTTATGTCTCCAAAGAGAAATTGAAGATGTCTTGGACATGTGAATATCTGCTCTGATTTGACAGTCTTGAAAAATAAGGAAGCAGTGAAAATGGTAGTCATAGATCATTGTTTTCTTTTTTCTACTCTCACTTTCTTCTTTCCCGTAGGTAAGCAGCACTCATTGGGCAACCTTAACAGTCGTGCTCGCTTGTATGACTAGCCTATATCGATCCTGGGTATATATGTATTCCATAGCATTGAGTCTTAAATCGATGTTTTGACGTTTTTTCGCAGTGCGGATGAAATTTTCAAAATAGACGCAGAATTAAACAGATAATTTTAAGAACACTCTTGAAGCCTAGCCCTTTTGTGAAGATCGATACAGGACAAGACAGTTGCGCTTTAACCCGATATAAAGATTGTCAATTGAACTCGTTTGGCAACAAAAGACTCTATGATGGTAAGCACAAAATAAATCCCTTAAAACCATACTGTGACGTATTATCAAGGAAAGACCTACCAGGGAGCGGAAGATGCGACACCCCTGCCCCTAGTTTTTGTGTTTTTCGGTTAATTTAGCTTTGATTCAGTAAAAAAATTTGGTAGTCAGTATTAATTTAACGACGCAGAGCTTTATTACATTATTTATGTTCCTATATTATTTGTATTATTAATGGTGGGCAAGCATGAGCTCAGCAAGATACTGGAAAATGCACCCGATTGGTGAGGGAAGAGGCTCAATTATAGTTCAGGTTGTATGGAGTCTAAAATCTTTAGAAATTGTTAGAAATTGTAGGTCGACAGTTGCTATGGCACTTCCAGAAGGTGGAAGAAAATTGATTGGGTTTTTATAAAGACGCTTTATTTAGAAGGGTGGGTTACTTTGTGCATTTTTAAATGTAGCTAGGGGTATGTTAATAGCATCTGACATGTCCTGACGCCGTCACTAATGAAAGGAGATGTGGGATGCATGTGACACCCCTGTCACTAAGTCACTCAACAAATAGGGCTAAGTTGGCGGGGTGAGAAAAGAAACAACATATTCAAAGGGTTTAGAGAAAAGTCCCTGCTTAATAACAAATAAAGATCTGTGCACACCTTGAAGCATGTTTCAGTTTCAGCAATGTATAATGCAAGGTCAGTTATATGGGCTCTGGTTCTTAAAGTCAGCATGGGTATTTTGGGCAGTTGCAACAATTGTGTCATTTTTATGAGGCCTTTTGGAACTTGTAAAGAAATACACAGTGCTCTGAAGACCAGGAAATTGGAGGGCAGGAAAAATTTAACAGTAAATTGGAGGGCCAGACAATAGCCAAAGATCACACCTTAACCTTTAAAATTGTAGTTTCTAATTTTTGAAAGAATCGAATATTCTGGTGCTAATCAGAGACAAAACAGAAAGATAGAATTAGAGATTCAACATTGTGTTTTGAAAATACCAAGAATTAATATTTAATTAAATAACGAATATCCACATTTTAGAGTTAAATAAATTGTAATGTTTTGAATAAAACTCATCAGATCATCAAGGTGGATTTTCTCTTCACTGTATGGACGGAAAACGGTATACGGCACAAGCATGCACAGAAGATAGTTACTCGTTCAAGAACGGTATGCTTACCGTAGCGCTTTTCGTTTTTAGAAGTTGAATTCAAGGCAACTTTTTTCCACGGAATTTGTACCGTTTGACCTCTCAACCAATCATGTTTGAGGCATTGTATCATAACTTCAGCAACATAATGTGCTTTGAACTGAGCCACAATAATACTGAAATACTTGAAATGGTACTACCTATCATCAGGGGAAGCAGGCAGAATTGTAGAGCCCCCTTGTAAATGCCAATGATGAATTCTTTTTCTACTTTTTGCTATCTTTCTGAGAAATTTTACAAGAGGGCCCCCTGCTTTTTTCTTGAAAGGTGTTTCACTCTTTTATGCTCTTCTCGTATTTCTTTCTAGTTTAACTTTTCAATCTTCTTTCAAAAGAAAAAACATCATAAAGTTGTTTAGCATAAACATGCCTTCTTTCCCCTTCCTCGGGGAAGGTTTCATTGCACGAAATGGGAATGGAAAGGAAGCCAAGTGGAAATTGATAACTTTTAGGTGGAAGCTTTTAGAACCGTTTACTGTTTCCGTCCATACAGTGAAGTGGAAATTCACCTTTACATTTGAAAACTCTGTTTTTACGATGAAGTTTTCATTACATTGTGTCATATAAGGTAATGTAAAAACATGATTAAAGGTGATAAAACTTGCAAATGGCTTTCAAAAAAGCAAGCATTTTTCGTCATACTAAAGCTTTTTGTCAGATACTCTTCAGAGTTTAAAACATCATAACAATGATCAAAACTGTACACTTGGAAATATATATATACCTAGTTGTGGGTTGAAATAGGCCATGACTATTGAGGTTGACCAATCAGTGCCGCTTGCCGATTTAAAATGTTACCAATAGAGTTCAAGATATATATTTCTTAGTGTAGAGTTTTCAATCTATGTTCTGATGTTTTAAACTCTGAAGAGTGTCAGATGAAAAGCTTTAGTTTACTAAATGTTTGCTTTTTTCAAAGCCATTTTCAAGTTTTGTACCACCAAAAGATTGATTATAAAACTATTAAATAACTTGTATATAATTCAAATAATACTTATTTGAGTGTAAAGTAAATCCAAATAATAAATCTTAAATACATTACAATAAAATACTTTTACATTATAAGTTGGGAAGGCGGGTGCCAAGGCTTACATCACTTTTTGCCAAGACAAAACATAAGTTTTGTTGGGCACCAAAATAAATAATCTTTCACTGTTCAATAATCAAATTTTATGTATTCAACAATATTTGTGTGTGGTTCTAGAAAATATAATAGTGTCATAAACCTATCCAATCTTTCTACTAAACTAAAATATTCCTACTTAAAGTTATGTACCTATTGCCGAAAAGTAGAAACATTGGCAAAGATGAAAAATAACCACATTCATCCAAATTTTCCCTTTCTAACTGTCTATTGTGAACTGCTTTTTGTATTCAAGCTTTTTTCCAACCCCTGGTTTACTGTTTATAATGAGCTCCCAGAATTTGCCAGGGTGGCTTGTTTATAACAGCCTAGAAAACCTACATTGTACTATCTATGGCAAAGTAAACATTAGCTGCCAATTAATGTATCAAAAATGGTAGTTTCTAAAATGATAAAAAGCTTAAAGAAATGATACTTTTTTAAAATCACAGTGCTTTACATCTTCAGCTTTAATTTGCCCAGGGTTTGTGCTTTTATAACTCATTCTATCAGTAGAGATTTTATGCTCTGCAGACTTGACTTTTTTCCAGCTTATAACTCCAAAAATGATATGCATTATAACAAAAATGACCAAACCTGCAGAGAAAGAGCTCCATTCACTATATGACAACACTTTTGCATTGGTGATCATTCCTGAGACTGCATTATAAACTGCCATGAAGAACTGGAACACCATGCATGCTAATACATACTTGTCCAACAGTGTTAAGTAAGAAACGGTTGGGACAAATTGCTGCACATAGTACTTGAATGCAACTGATGTTAGCATTAAGGTCAATGTTATTTGAATACGGTCACCAACTGCATCTGTTTTGACTGCAAATGATGTAAAAGTTAAAGCAGTTATGAGACACATTATCAGTGACACGTTGTAGATATAGAACTTGTATTGTCGCATGACATTCATTCTTATCCTGTACTGGGGATAGCTATTGCCAGAGGAGCCTTCTGTTGGTTTTAGTGTCAGAGTTTCTGTTATGACATGCCTTTGCAAATCCCATTCTTGCTTGGCATAAAAGTTCCAAGTGTGAATGTTGTCATCTTTTTCATCATCCTTCACTAATGTTAATTTATCAGCATGCCAGTTGGATGTCAGAGTCAAAGCAAGATCCTGATAATCGAATGGAAAGTTGTTTACTTCTAAGACTTCTTTGAAAGTGCCTTTAATGTGATAGTATTGTACAACCTCAGGCCAGTCACCAGGATTTTTAGGTGGCTGGACCTTTTGGTAACGCTCATAAACATCAAAGTTGACTGCATCTATGATGTAAACTCCTGGATCCCAAATAGAATCCAAATCTAATTCTTCTTCCTCAACAATCTCCCTTTCTGCAAGAGTACACTCTTTCCAACGCAGGTTCATGTAGAACTCACACTGAAATTCTTGTTTCACAGCATCTATGTCCCCAACACTGACTACACTGACACGAACATAAACATCAACGTGCTCATCCCTGCCTTTCTTCCAGACCATGTACTTCACGCCGTCGTTTGAACTACCCATCTTCTGAAGTTGGCCTAAAATTTGATTGAGCACGTCTCTGGAATCGTTTTCTTTTGCCATGTCCATATTTCCCCAGGCTTCGTTGTGTTCATGTGATGCAACTCTAACAACGTTTCTGTGGTTCATTTTAACACCTGTCACCTTTGACTTTACTTGGTAATCTGCTGTTCCTGACCTTTAGAAACATCAACCACGTCCATTAATATCTCCAGGCACGTCTGCGGTCACGTGTGTTTGGTACGTTGTAAACATAGCAATGGTTGTAAACATTGGCCTCGTTGTATCACACTTCCATTATATTTGGTCATGAACAAAAAACAGGGATTTTTAAAGAACTAAATGACCTCATAAAGGATATCAATACTCTAAAAGAGAAAAGCTGAGAAAAAAAGCAAACATTTGCCAATTCAGTTCTAAAAATAAATATTAAATTATTAAAAACTATAAACAAACAAAGAAGTGGAAAATATGAAATTAATATACATTTATATTGCCGATTAACTAATTCGATTCTGCAAAGCTTTGGAGAAAGTAAAATAACTTTAACTTTGTAATTGAATGGAAGAATCAAGTGCAAGAAATACTAGAAAACCATTATCCCATCGGTAAATTGTACTCTAATAGAGCTAACTTTAGGAGCATGATATTGCCTGCTATTTGAGCAATAGCACATCGGGTCGCATTCAACGCCATGCTTCATTCTGCTTTTAAGCTTGTATTTTGTAAGTCAGTAACGGTTTCCCTTAAAATATTCTCCCTTATAAAAAACCGCTTAGGCCCACTGTTATGCAAACGTAGCTATTTCGTCTAATTCATTATAGGAAACCCCCTACTGTCTCGTATGCTCTGTTCTCATGACACAACAACGATAAGCATTACGCAGCATACAGTTCTATTGTTTAGAGTTTATGCAAGAATTATCACGCATAGATTAGAGAATTCCTTGGCCTTCTGTTATAGCCCCGATCTCGGCAATATTTCCGCAGAGTAATGTCTATACAGCCCACATCTATTGTTATATTTTGCAGTGTAATGATTATACAGACCTCGCCCATTATTCCTCAAAACACATATATACCCCAGTAGAAACTTGGTTTAGGGACTCAGATTTAGACTTAGTTTAGAGTTCATACTGTAGGTGCTTGAGAAAGGCCTCAGTAGTGTATAACGTATGTTTGTTGATCTGAAAAGACACAAATACGTCAAGAAGTTGTAGTTTTTGTCTCCATCCTGCCGAACCATTTGAAAACAGCACTGAGAGATAAAATGAGAAATGACCCGTGGTGACATTTAAAATAAAAAAATACCAACCATCAATTTACAGCGAAGTAATTAGTTATACAAGCAAAGGTTTCGGATTTCTTTACCAAACTAGAACTCATTCACAATTTAATACAAAGTGTAAATTTATGTAGATGACTTTATCCGCCAGTAACAGGGTATCGTTTCACACATTCATCGAATGCTGTCTTGGTCACGTGTTTGGCAGCGCAGTACAGCCTGTATCTCGAGTATGGATCAGGTTGGTAATTGACTTGGCGATGTTGAATGTAATTCTGCCAATGCCTGTTTTCGTTAGTTCGATTTACAAAGCTCTCCACTATGTCAGAAATCAGCTTGCCATTTATAAATCTCTCGTCTTCCGGTAGATGACTCATGTATTTATCGCTGAACGAGTAATCAAACAGCCATGTTGGAATTTTCGTTTCTATAGTATAAAATGATGGCAAAGATTAAAACAATACAAAAGATATCAGCATACAAATGGCTAAGGTTGTCAGTTGTTTGGAATGGTTAGGGGCCAAAATATTTTTACGGTCGACGGCCAAATTCGGCCCGCCAAGCAGAATACACGACTGATAGAATTGCAACCAAATTTTGCCTGCAGGTAGGTTCGTTTAATTCCTCAATATGGTTAACTGTGTGGGGTAATAGTGTATAAGGAATTGGTGAAACATAACTGTCCACGAGAATACGTGAACAATGAAGAATTTTAGAATGTTATCGCGCGTGGGTAGGAGAAGTTGGCGCTAAACTAAACGTTCCGAAGAATTCCGTACAAACCTGTTGATCGCATACTTTTGATAGATCGTATACAAAATAAAAATTCCGTGAAATGAAGTACGAATCCGAGCAAACCGCATAATTTAACGATCAGAAAAGGAATCGAATTGTTTTTCGCTATTGTTGAGGAAAACTGATATTCATTATTGTGGCGCCAAAAACTAAAAAACTCCATTTACATTTGTTCATTTCACATTTAAAACATGCCAGAAAAACACAGAGAACAGGCTTTTAAACATAAGAATAAAGATTCGAAGCAATGAACAATAATAATGTATAATACTGATACATTAACGCGTTTGACAATCATTCGCGCAACAGGTCTGGGCAAGTGATTGTCATAAACAATGTAGTGGAATGGAATGTGTTCAGCAACCACTGAGGCGTTTGATCTGAATTGAAAGAAGAATGAGGCCCAGAAAGAAATCCGTGAGAAAAATAACTCGCGTTGTGAGACTGAGAGAAGATGTGAATATGCGTAAGTGAGACGGCCAAACCGTGAGACTTGCCAACCTTGATTATAAAAGAAAATCACTCATTTTGCAATACCTGCCAAAATTGTCGCAGGTATAGATTAAAACGTGCGAGCGAGGCCTTTTAGGACTGAGAGAAAAGCAGCATTGATCTATGGTCTTTATGCTGGTACTTCGAAGAAAAACAGATCATCAACGAATAACAGCCAATCTGTATCTATTGCTTCATTATCTCCCGCTATTGATGCTATGGAATCAATGCGAAATGATCAAAACATGAAATACCTTTCAAGTTTATGGTTGGTAAAGTGATTCAAACGTTTTTTGCTGATACTAAGTGATTAAACGTTTCATAGTGGATCACAATAAGTTGCAAGCCGCTTGTTGGATGTTGATGAGAAATAATTGTTCAAAGTGACAAGTATTTGTGCGATACAAGCACGCTTAAAGTTTGAGAAATTGTACGTACATCGATGTTACTGCAAGAAAATTACTGGCCTATCAACAGATGAGGAGAGGACAACAAATCTCTATTGATATTTTCGCCTTTAGGAGCATTGGACAAGCATTCTCGGCCTAATAACAGCGTAGAAGAACGATTTCAAGACTTAGACTGTTCAAGTGTTTTGGTTGCTGAACAAAAAGAGCACTGGTTAACTATACTCGTACAGGGGCAGAAAATGTAGCCACGACGATGGGAATTGCCCTTGAAACCCAACCAATTGAATTGCATTAGAGTACAAGGTATTGTCACAGAAACTATGGTACATTCTAGCGGAATAAAGCTTGCGTATGTTTACAGCCTGATAGCAATTTTAATAGGCGCTGCGATTTTTTCGAGGTATAATAGAGTATGGAGAAAAGTAAAAATTACCAAGAATATTCAAAAGGAGAGTGAAGTTGATTACCACGCAACAAGCTGTGTCTATAAGGTGAGTCACAGTAACTTTTCAATAGCTTGGATGTACCACACAGTTACAATCAATTGGGAGCCAAGTGAAAATTGTACAACGGAAATACAAGACTTGATAAGAATAAAAGATGGGAGTATACTAAGAGTTCAGGCGTACAGCAATAATGAACTTGTCACTGCTGCTGCGGTATATAGCGAAAATAATACATATACGGCAAACCTACTTTTGTCTATACCAGGCAAATTTGTTGTTATTGTTATGCTGATATACGTAAATGGGGATAACTTAGAGGATAAGCACCACGTGAAACCAATTCTCAAACAAATCCAAGGCAGCCCTTATGAAGTAACAGTCCTTCCTAATACGATACCGCGCGGAATTACGCGGTACTGTACAAAGCGTGAAAGTGGTCAAGCACGCGGAAGATGGGTGAAATGTGGTAATGTGTTGGGCGATGTCTTTCCACCGCTAGAAAGATGCGGCCCATGGCAGAGTGACCCAAATTTCAACTTTGATCATATCCATGGGTTCCGTTGGCTTCCATACAGATGCCAGCTGCACCATTATTCAAATGACGACATGAAGCGGTGTCTAGCAAAAAGTCGATGGCGGAGCCTGGTATTTGCCGGAGATTCTCACATGAGATACAGGGCGTATCATTGGGTGACCCGGCTGTATGGCGCTTGCCATTCTTGCGCGAAGACGCACATTAAAATGGTCTTCAACAAAATCCCGCGAATAGAATGGATATTTGACGCCAGAGGTACTCGCTTGCCGCTTACGTATGGCAACATTAGCCTTCCATATGAAAAGTACATGCATCCAAAGGTTCGTCGTTCCAAGTTTTCCACTCAATTTCCCGGAGATGCCATGGAAAGTGATTTGTTTATTATGAATTTCGGTCATTGGGCACTGCGCGAAAGTACGGACTACGAATTCATGACGAAGAAACTAGCTGCATACACAGAAAGCATGGTGTATCTGATGCGAAGCGGCAAGCAAGTGATATGGGTGAACACTGTAAGTCTGCCTTGGAGGTCAGATCAGGCGGTGATTGACTGGAAAGAAAACACGTCACCTTCAAGAGTAAGACAATTCAACGACTTAGCCGATCGATATATGAAAGCTAATGGTATCCAGATTGTCGATGCATTTCAGATTTCTGACGGAAGAATTTCTGCAACACATGACCAAACCCACTACGCTAAAAGACTTCCAGGGAACGATTTCGGTGGAGTGGTAGAGAATGCTATTTCAAACTCGATTATAAATTCACTATGCAATCCAGAATGACGCAGCATTTACGCGGTTTACCCGCATTCACGCGCAAGTTTTGCTTCTACATCTCATTAAAGGATAGTAAGATAGATAGGACGGATGTAACTCTAGCCCTGATTTTAGTGGAGGCACCAAATCCATATAAATATGCTAACGAGGAAGGAAGGCAATTTTTAATCATAAATCAGGTCTAATGAAAACATATTAGTCTTTTTATACCATAATTTGATTTACTTTGAAGTAAGCACGGGTTTCATACATCAGATAACACCATATAGGACTGATTACCACTTATGTGGGAAGCAACCGAAACTAACATTATAAACTGAAACTGAACTGAAATAACCGTACCCAGTCAATCAGAGAGACTGACGAGGGGCAGCAGAATAACAGTATTTTGGACTGAGTAGGCAGGTGCTCCCTTGAATTGTCCACAAGAAAACTGAAATAGTCTCTTTATTAATGTGACTTAATTTGGTTCGTCACTAATATCATTGGCGTTGACGTCAATTTATGATAAATGCTTTTATTATCATTAACGTGGACTTGTCAGTTAATGGTTTCCACTGTTTCGCTACCTCATTGCTGTTCTGAGGAGGTTCAGCAGTGTGAAAATTATTGTTGTCACAATTGAGAAAACCCTTCCTTGTACGGCTGAGAAAATCCTTACCAGGTTAAATCTCAGAAGGTCAGGAACCTTTTGGAATATGTCATCGATGTTATTGTGATTTAAAGGCTCTTGCGCAACCGGAATGCCTTGTGACTATATTTTCAAAACTGGCCTAATTTCGCACTGCATGAAAATGCAAAACGCAATCAATTTCTCAAGACAACTGACACTAAACACCAACTGACAGTTGTGCAAGAGCCTTTAAACAAGAATCCTATCCTTAAATTTTTCAATATCCCTACATGTTGTAGCTACTGAAACAATTATCGTGAGCCCTATAGCTTTAACGGTCATGGATAGAACAAATGTTTCGTCAGAACATTGCTTGTCTAATTAAGCATGTTAGTTTCCGAAGCTGCAATTGACAATTAACTGAAAGCTCGCTTAATTATAGACTGCCTAATCTGCTTTAAGCATTTTTATAGCATCCTTACAATTTGAAACCATTTCTGACAGACTATTTTATAGCTCTCATGATAATCTTCCCTCTCTTTGATAAAAACTGATTTTGTCTTGCTATGACACAATATGCTGTATCGATGTGAAACAGTTATGATACCTGAAACGAGACCAGTGTTATAACAAGGAAAGCAAGATACAATGCCTGCCAAAAGTACTTGGAACACCTAGCAATTTGCTTTGCATTTTATATCCTTTCATTCCTTTTTCGATAAAAATTACCTCTTCCGCCCCCTTCCCCCTAGAACAATGTTGATAATTTAGAGGAATATCATAAAAGAAGCGCAAAAGAAAGTGCATCCTATTATCCTAACCCGTTTCATAGTAAACCAACATTGGTCCATGGGGGAGAAGAGGGTAGGGGGAAGGGGTGATTGATTTTGACCTTGGAAACTGATATCAGTTAGACTTCTGGCATGTACTGTAGTCAAAAGGAGACATGGGTGTGAAAAACTTACGTGTTGTCAAAACGAGGTCCATGTAATACTGATGGTAGTCAGTAAGCAACCGTTTGACAGTGTTGAACGTGACAACACGAAATCCAGGGTTGTTGTTGTATATAGGCGTGATACCAGGTGCCGTAAATACGAAAGATGAGTGTGTATCGACACTGCCAGCCTTGTCATTCAACATTTGAAGTCTCAAATCGTCCTTGTGAATATGGCCAAAAAGCTGTCCTGAGAAAAGCAGAGAGAAAAAAGATTACATAACCATGAATCTCCTACGTAGACCACATGCATAAGCTCTAAGCTCTTATCAAAACATATGTTGTGGCTTTAAATTAAATTACAAAGAATAAAAGTTTTGCCATAATCTTCATTTTAATCTAAGGTTCTTTGTTATCATATGGACCCTTGAAGTATTTTTCTCAGAAATGTTCATTTAGTCAGGCCATCGCTACAGCGAAAGGAACACCTCTTGAAATGATACGGCAAATTTAATATGGGATCATTGGCTCGATATAGATGCACAGGTCGTTAAACAAAAATTACTAGAATGCCTTCCACTGGCAAGGGTGCTTGTCTCTGTTACAATAACTGCGTAATTTTATCTCAAACATTGTTCCATTCACATGTTTTCTGTTAGATAAGAAAGAGTAATTTGAAAAATCTTTTATTGAATCGACTCTTTCATCGCTTGGAATGCAGTTGGCGCCAATCGTTTCTACACACGTTTTTCATTATAACTTAGTCTATAAAAATATTGAGGTTCAAAACCGCTAAAATTTAAGAACAATTTAATAATCAAGCTTCAAGAGGAGGCTCAAGCTTCATCAAGACTTGCATTTTTCATTTATCTAAGTTGTCTCACAAAGTAAAATAACTGTCACTTTTACACTGCATATACATATATACATATACTTATGTTTGAAATAAATTCATCTGCTTTGAGATTAACTAACTCTATAGTGTGACTCAGTGACTAGATTCTGTATTCCAATTACACATAAAATTGCCTGTTTTGGTTATTGTGTTATTCTATGATGAAGCAACACATAAAAAAAGATTTGAAGTTTTTCTTAGATCTTAAGGAGAATTTACGCCCTTGGCCACACAAGATTAATTTAAGAATAATTTTAGGCTCGAAATCAAAATTTTTTAAAAATATTGAGGCTCGGGAAAAATTAGGTATTCTTATAAACAATAAAGTGTGTAGCATATCCTTTTCAAAACTCTTTGTTTTATTTAAAATTCGCCACACTTGTTGCGCGAAATCGGTTTAGCTATTCTGAAGTTAAGTTTGAAAACATACCAATAACAGTGTCACTGAACGTCTTTGTCACAAGGTCAACATACTTTTGCGTGTAGTTTTGTGCCCAAAATCCATCAAATGCACCATAGGCGTTGATTCTAGAATTCAAAACAGATTTGCGCGGTAATAAAAAGAATTGATTTCATTCGCCAAAAGTGTTACATCATTTTCGGCATATCCAACTCGCATTAAAGAATTTTGACCCTCAATATTCCACTGCAAGCCAGGTATATCCGTACATGGATATTTTGAATATGCAATTCTTTTAGCTGGTAGGACTCCCGAACAAACAAACGCTTTCGACGAAAACACTGTCGTATCCTCAACTGTTCTAACTCGCTCTCTAAAGCACCTAAGGCATGCAAATTGGTGATATTTTGTTCTTCAAGGGTGTCTTTGTGCTAACTACCCTGTGTGCAGCTATGGATCAGATAGACAATTTAGGTCCCATTGCTCATACTATTTCTTTGTATTGATGCCCACGCTGCTCACGATCATAGGGGAACATGCCTTGAGTGATGGCTTTGACTCTCTGGCCCCCCATTTGGCATGGCCCCTGTCTCATGTTCTTATTGACACATGTCAAAGATAAGGGGGCCATTGGATGTGCAGGTCTCCTCCTTGAAACAATGGATATTGTCTCTGATGATAAAGCCAAACATTAATCTAAACCTTTCCCCTTCTTCACAGAGGTGATAGACCCCACTCTGTAAACTCCCAGCTGGTTTATATTTGGTTTGAGAGATACTGTCAATGTAAAATGGTTTACTGACAACATAAATCTTACCCTGGTGGAATATGGCCTGAAATGATAACTTTATTATCAGCAGATTTCGCAATTTGTAGCTGGTTTTCCAACCATTTCATCTGGGCATCTGCAATCACCAAAGTCTGACCCTTTGGATTTCTTTTAATACACTCAACATTCCAATAATTTGAATTTAGTTGCAGGAGCACAAGTTTTAATGCTGAAACAACAATAAAATTTTCAATTTTTGAATAATCCAGACAGACGTACAAGAAACTCACATGATTAAAACATTGTAATTTGTGCTTAAGAACAACAACAGCAGTGGTACAACAATAAATTGTTCCCTATAGGTGCTACATTGCTGGAATAATTGAAATAGTCAGACTGTATGGAGGAACATGCTTGCATCAGAACCAACAATAAGATGGCACCCAACTTTTAATTGTTCAACTGCTCCACCACATTACAACTATGGGGCATGTCTTAGCCAACTTCTGTGGAAAATGAACATAAAATTCAATGGGTACCACCTCCTTTGCTTGCTTTGAGAGAAAGTGAGCTGCAGTGGTGGCACCATGGGAGGACTTGGGGAGGGGGAAACATCCCCCAGTTTTGGCAGGACCAATTTTGTATTTTTTTCTGAATTTGATGAGAAAAAGATTGGAGGAGGGGTAATGTTTTGGTACAAAACTTTTTGTGATGTAATCCTATGATTTTCAAACTGCCCTGACCTAACCAAAAGTTAGTCATAGGAGTTCCCTTTAATTAAAATTGGCATTCTTTGTTGGCGAAAGAGTGTTTTTCTGGTGCTTAAAGAGCATGGCCTGAAAATTTTTGTTCCCCCCCCCCTCAGAGCCTAATGGCTGGCTCGGCTATTGGTGAGCTGTATAAAACTGAAAAAGAGAAGACAGGGGACATATTTACGTGGGATTGCTGCTTTGTAGTAGCCTCCAGCTAAGAATGTCTTCTTCAACTCCTCCTCAGTTGTAACCTTGAATGAACAATTTTTGCACAAGACCAATGGCTGCCAAAATGCCAGAACATCTTCATAGAACTTGCTGTCTTGCGGAAGGACATAATCTCCTGGGAGATCATTGTTTCCAAATGATGGGAAAATTGGTATTCCAGAAAATGCCAAGGCAATTTTATTGCTGGCTGCTCTCATGTTATTCAGGACCCTTTCCATTATGGTACTATTTCCATAGTCACGGCCAATTGCATGTGCAACTTGGTCACCTGTGGTAATAAGGCATGCTTCAATATCACTACAAATCTTTGTTAAAAAGGTTCATCACAAAATTCTACAATTTCAACTTTCAACAGCCCTGTATTATATTTCAACACACAAAACATTACACGATTCTTAGAAATGAGAAAGTTTCTTAAGAGCATCCACTGACATTTGCACAAGCAAAATATTAATGATTTTTTTAAATGAAGAAAATAATATATACAAGCTATATGATCAATGCCAAGCTGAATTCACATAGCTGCCTTTTTTGCTGCCTTCTCTGGCCAATACAATGTGGAAAATTCACAAATGAGCCCATCCCCCCAAACACTAAAATTGTCCAATCGAAGTATAAAGCTCCTCAAAATTCTCAACAATTTGGGTTATTTCATTCTTTAAAATGCATCAGAAGCCTGATAGTCCTATTGTGTTTGGGGAGAATATTTTGCAATGCAATGCAATAAAATAAAGATTTTACACTTTAGACAATACATCAATTTTAGTATAAAACAACACATCATTGCCATATTTACCTGTGAACATAAAGAAATCAATCTTTCCAAATTTTGTGAGAGAAAGGTTTCTCATGAACCCAAGGGCAGATTCTACCAATATTTCTGGTGAATCACAACGAACTCTGCCATATGGTGCTTGAAATGGAGCTGTTTCTGATGTTATGTTTACCAAGTTACGACAAAGAGATTTTTTGCTCAAGCTGTTGTTGTACTGAAGATCCAAATGAATGTCTGATACATGAAGGAATTTGATGACAGGACTTTGGCTTTTTTCTCTGCTTGTAGCAACTTTTGAGGGGCATCCAAATTTGAAAACTACAGCACAAATCAGTAGAACCAGGCAGACAAGAAAAAGTGAAAAGAAGATTCTTGCTAATTGCTTGTTTTGCTGAAGCTTTTTCTCTGTTGTGATTTTGTAAGAGTTGTTAATTGGCGGGGATTCTACACCCATATTGTGATAAGGATGATCACCATCCATTTCATTCTTTTTACCTTTCTCTTTGTTTAACCTGGATAACAAAAGACAAAATACCGTAAAAATAATTTTCTACAGCATGAAGTATATTTTACCTAGCACCATATGACAAAGGGAAAGGCATTACAGGGAATCTGATGCAAGTTGGAATGTAGGAGATAACAGCAATTAAAAGACAATAATACAAGATTCTGCAATAAAAATGCTGATCTGGGTGAAAAATGGGATTCAATTTGCTTGTCAATATCTATGTTTAACCTAGTGTAATAACAGCGATGTTGTGGAATGTTAAAATACTAAAAATAGTCCCTAAAAATAGTTAAATCAAAATCTTTTTTCAGAATTCAGCCTACGAAGCTAAACTGAACTGATCTCGTGCGAACATGGCCTTGTATGGTCTGGCCTTGTAAAAAAATGCAACTGAGTCCAGCGACACTGTGCTTGAAATTAAAACTGTTAATTCTTATTTTACATCAATTTATTACAATATTTACCTGCTGACAAGATGTTTGCTTGGCTCGTGTGTGTGTAGTGTAGGGTCAAGGTAAGAGTTTACCTAAATAGCTTCCGCTTTCGATTTCTGGAAATTTTCTGAAACGAGACACGAAGAAGAAAGAGGCTGGCCTTTGACCACTGAACTTTATCTTGATTGTATCTATCTATCGGAAAACGTACAAAGACCCAATAATGGGTATTACGGACAATTTTTTAGTGTTCAGCTGTTAACTGTTAAATAGTAAAATTTGATGTTTTGCACTTTTTAGGAAACTCTACTGCTAGAGTTTTTCGAACGAAATGAGACTTATAGTGCAATGGAGGCAGTATTTGTGAGTTGAGATGACTGGTTTGTGTTGAGCAGTATTAGTTTCCCAAAAAGAATGGTAAAGGGGTATATCAAATTTTAAGTTTCCTTTTAGTTCTGAGTAAAATAATTAGCTAAAAACAGTTTTTGTACTTTTCAGTAATAACTGGAAACATTGATGTCATCTATAGCTGTCTTGAAGTTATTTAATGACTGACTTTGCCTGACGTAAGGAGGACGTTTCAGCAATATTTCTTTTCATGTTTTTGCTTAGCAGCGAAATTTTTTTGACGGCCAGGCACCATCTCAAGTCCTATATGGATAATAAAAGACCCACATAAACAATTTTCCTTCCGTCAGTATTAGCTTGACTCAAATTGTCATGGCAATCCAATGATAACGACGAAAAACTCCATTAAAAAAATTGGAGAAATTATCGGGATGGCGAACAGCTAGTATTCGCCTGATCCAGGGTGGCATTGCCACCCCATGCCACCCCTTGGCTACGGGCCTGGTAGCATCTCTATTTATCGACGTTTTGCTTGCTATAAGGATCCCATACGGTGGGGGAATATCCTAAAATTGGTCTTACTAGTGACGTTTAACAACTCTATTTTACAGCACGTGAGGAAGTCTCCATGTTTCTGCGCAAAAGACTCAAAGTGGTGTTTGACTTTGTGTATACGGCTTAAACTTGTTTGTTCCATTCCAATTTACCATTAAATTTTATGCCAAGGTCCTTTTTATCATCAGCTTTCTTGAGGGTATGCTCGCTCACTACGTATGACGTTTTTATGCCTGTCCTTTTTAGCAACTCTCAGCAGATCGCGGAGCGACATTGACCATTTTTTTGCCCACGATTGCAACCGATTAAGGTATTCTTGGAGAGTAAAGGCATTTTCATTGGTCATTAATGAATATAGTAAAGAGTAGGTCATTTATGAATAGAGTAAAGAGTAATGGTCCCAATACAGAACATTGTGGTACTCCAGATGCTACAGCAACCTCTTTGGATCTTGCACCCTCCGCTACCACTAACTGTAATTTATTTAACAAAAAGCTGGAGACCAATTGGTTTAGCTTGCCTCTGATGCCATACTGGTTCATCTTGTATAACAGCTTGTTATGAGATACAAATGTTTTTTGAAAATGCAGCAAAATATAATCGGTTTGATCGCCTGAGTCTAAAGATTTTGCTTTGTCATTTATGCACAAAATAAGTGAGGATTCACAAGATCTGTGTCTTCTAAAATCATTTTGTGCGTCTGATAATAAGTTTTCTAGATGTTCCATTTCTTTCGAACTAACAATGTGCTCCAAAACCTTGCAAGCTACACAAGTTAACGAAATTTGTCGGTAATTTCCAGGGTTTGACCTATCATCATATTTATACAAATGTGTGAAATTCGCTTTTGTCCAGTCACTTGGAACTTATCTTTGGTTTCTAGAAGCTTGGTATATTCTAGTAAGGACTGGAGCTATAGCATCAGCACACACTTTCAGCAAATGAGCTACTTCATCTGGACATGGTGCTTTGTTTGGGTCGAGGCCTTTCAATAACTTGTACACCCTCTTTGTCTTTGTTAATGCATGACATCTCGTTGATGATACTAATTCCTAAATGCGGAATTATGCTCTATTTAGTTGATGAACAACGCAAAAACTGACTCAAACTGCTTATTCAGGATTTTTGCTTTGGATTTGCTGTCAGTATTTGTTATGCCATCGTTAGCTCTCAAGGATGACACACCAACTGCATCACATTTTTTGCTTTTGATGTAGGACCAAAATTTTTTAGGTTTTGTATTTATTTCAGGACAGATAATGTTTGAAACATAGCTATTATGGGCTGTCCTGCACTCTAATTTCTGTAGCTTTCTAAGATTATGGTAGCATGACCAGGCTTTCTATTTGCAGATTTTTTTTGCCCTGTTAAATATATAGTCTTTGCTTTCTTTTAGAAAGACGTTTTATCTTTTGTTTATCCAGGGTTGGTGAAACGAGATGATGACATTTTCGATGGAGGATGTTTTTCAGCTATGTGTTTACAACAATTTATAAGTGACTGCCACATTTCTTCAACTGGTGTTGACTCTTGAACTCATCCATGATTTTTTTCACTGTATTCTTCCAATAAACCATTGATAACATTCAAATCAGCTCTTTTCCACAATAGAATTTTCCTCTTGGTAAACTTCTGCAAGGCTTTATATTTCTGTTGATGAATACTACTACATGATCACTTATTCAAGGGATTACTTCACATCTGTTCAGTAGTGAAGGGCGTTTTGTAAGGAAGCTGTCTAGGATGTTCATTTTTCGAGTCGGTGTGGCTACCATTTGTTGAAGTGATTTGTTCTAAAAAAAATGAGAAACTCTTCATTAATCTCTTTCGTAAACTGGTGGCTTTTTGTTAAGCAGCTATTCCAGTCTATATCAGGTAAATTCAAATAACCCCAAATCCATAAAATTGCATTTTTATTCCTTTTAGTCTTACTTTTAGCTTCTTCCCTCATTTGTTGAATATGCTCCAAGTCTGATTTTGGAGGCCTAAATAGAGATCAAATCAAGAAAGGATTTTTCCTTTTCTAGATATCGTGACCCATGCCTGATCTCCTGCTACTTTTTTATGGATGACCTCCATGTCCTTCCTCATAAAAATCAGGCTGAAAGATCTCACTATTCTTTATGGATGATTTTAACCCTGTTTTGGAAGCAATGACTGTATCAGGTTCAGTTGAGTCAATAAGATTTACAATATTTTCATTTTTACTCAGAATGCCTTGAAAGTTGGTGACAAGGTATCACCTTTGAATCTGCTGGACTTAGGACTTTCTGATATACAAGGTCCCTTTTTTTGTCTTTCTTAAGTTGATAGGTCTTGAGTGTGGGTGCAAACTTGGGTGCCACATCATTTTCATCATCTTTATAGAATTCTGATGTGTTCGGTGGTATTATGCCAGAACTGTTGAAGGATTCAGCAAAAGTTTCTGTAAAAAGACAAGATGAGAGGTTTGGGAACCACGGCAGATTTTTTTGGGCCAGGGTTAATGTTGATGTCTCCAAAAAGCATCAATATGGTTGTGATGAGCTTTAGGCTTGAGCGTGTTGACTTAGGCCTATTTATGACTTCTACATTTCTGCTTTTGTAAAATGAATATAAAGCTTGTACTTTTGCTTGATCAATCAACTGACTGTATTCTTTGGGCCTCCTGGCATTGTTTGAAAACTATTTTTCTGTTAATTGATTCAGAAATCATGCTAAAATTACAATAAGTTTTAGAGCTGTGAATTTCATGACCGCCATGTTGTCCAACAGCAACAGCCTTTCTTATTTTGTTAATATTTCAGTTCCAGGGCCTCCAATGAAGGGGGCCGGGGGTTTGTTTTCAAATGCGTTTGTTTTGATTTATGTCAGGAGTGCAATACCCTTTGGGTAAAATTTTAGGGTAACAATTTCTAGCACCCTGCAATCAACAATGCTTGCAAATTTCGATTTCAAAAAATTAGTTAATCAATGTAAGCAATAATATGTCAGACAACATGGATTTAATGTTTATAGCATTGCTAACTTTTAGCATTGATTTTAATGTTTAGGTTAGTAATGTTTATAGCATTGGTTTTCCCTGGAACATCAAGATCTAAATGTGCTTTAAGAGAACTATTTTTTCTAAAAATCCAAGTATTTAGAAAAATTCAAGGACCTCTAGGTTTTTCAATTCCAAAACCTTTGACGGTTTGAGATCAAGAAGTCAATCTATCATTAGATGTAGGAGGCAATTGAAAATCTGGGAGGGGGGGGGGGGAGGCAACATTTATTGCCATTATAGAGGCAAAAAGTGGCACCAACACCTCCGTGTCCGTGAGCTGCGAATAGGCACTTCAAACTGAAAAGCGGGAAAAAGTGCTCCCTGTATCCTCCGGTCGCTACATCAATGACCATATCAAAATCAAATTTATAGTAGTATTATAAGCCGCCCGGGCCTTAATATTAGGTTAGTTGAAACATAGTTTGTTTATTTCCAATATCTTGGGTTATTTTCTCCTTTTCACAGCTGTATATTATTTCCACAAAATGATATTTCCTAATTTTTTTACTATCCTTTTCTTTCTATGCATTTTGCGTTTAATATTTGTTTTCCTTATTTTACGCTCCAAATGTAAGTGAAGGTTATTCTGAAGCATATTGCGAAATGCTAATCAAGCTGTTTTTTTACTAATCGTCTATTTAAAGTTTTCAAAAAAAATTTTAGTCTAGAGCTTTTGAATGCATATAAATATGTATATATGTAAGTTTTCAAGCGTCTTTTGTTGTCCCTGGAGCCATTTTGTGCAATGCACGTGAGCGGATTTTTGAGGAACAGGAAGACGAGGCCACTCAAAAATTGTGGTCACTACACATACGAGTACTAACAGGGATGTATATGAAGAGATGATAACGTGAAAGTGTTAGAAGGCCGAGAACTTGTTCTTGATGTGTAATTTGAAATAAATCAATGGAGACTGATGGAAACTTGCTATCTTCACTGAATTCTTCGAGTGTCAATGAGCGATTGAACTTAAAAGAAGTTATATCAAAACTAGAAGCATTTGCCGAGATAACTAGAACTTTGGATGAACTCATTCTGAATAAAGTTCTCAACTTGATTTTGTATAAGCATCAGAATCAACTTCGGCGGCAGAAATCATTTCAATATGCTAAGAAGGTCAAAAACATGTTTGGCCGGCTTCATTGTCCAAATCTCAATAAAATTATAATCGACTTGGTTTGCCATGTGGGTAAGTCTTGTCATTGCATTTGGAAGAAAGGTGATCCAACCTTCTGCGAGAAAATGAAGATAGATCTAGTTGAAGGATTGATCATTAAGTCAAAAATACTCACTGAATTGCTAAGGGCTTTGAAGAAAGGCCTGGAATGGTCTATTATAGATCTTAGTTCGAAAACTTTTAGCGCGTTCAACACATTTATTTTTGCACATCTATCACGTACCAGGACCGTGATGATAAAAGTCTTTCACTCACTTAATGAGCTACTCATTCCGCTGTCAAGTTATATTGACTATGAAGTTACCAATTATATGGAGGCTTTATCAAGATATGAGGATGATCTGTACTTTAAAAATGAGTTGACATTCTCTAATGGTTCTTCAGGAGCTCTACAACTGGAAACAATTAATTCTGGTGGAAATAAAGGAAACATAGTTGAGGATATCACTTCATTTGATACAGGAGTTGCTGTTTCTAGAAAAGAACTTTTATTAGATCCAAAGGTAGATAGTTTATTAGACAATAATGAAATGCATGCATCAAAAAATAAACCTAGCAGAAATGTGGCAAAGATTAAGAAACTATCAAAGAAAAGTAAAAAGAAACACAGGTTTCAATGCTACTGCTGGAAATGTAAAAATGAGAGGATACATTTTAAACAGCTTAGAGAAAGCTATTTTAAACAGCAAAAACAGAAGAAGCTGCTGAAAAGAAACCAAGTAAGAAGAGACACAAAGCAAAAGCAATCTTTCAAGGACAGAAAAGTGCCAGCTATTCATGAACTAGGTTTGGTAGAAACTTCATGTTTGAGCTACATAAAGGAGAACTCTCCAAAGGTTGGCATTCAAGATGATAACAAAGGTTTAAAGGTAGACACATCAAATCATAACAGCTCAAATTATGATGATATTGATGACATTTTCAGTGACCTTCACTAAAATTAATATTTGTGGGAGCTTAATGATTAAAAATGTATTCTATGTAGATTTCATTTTCAATTACATTGATGTTTTTTGCCAAAATTTAGATGTTGGGATAAAAAATAGGAGTTGATTAGAAATATTTCTCTAGATTGGAAGGTTTTCCAATATCTTTATTGTATAAGCTGATGACAGAAATCCACCTGACATATTGATACTGAAAAAATTTGGATCAAGTTCAAAAACCCACCTGTTAGTGAAAATTTGGATGTTGGCAGAGTTGTGTTACATAGCTCCTGTTTTTAAAATTTACAACTTGAAATGTAATCACAAATGTCTGATTTAATTTTCATTTCTGAACAAATTGCTTTGTTATTTGCCATGATATTTATGATTTGAAGTACACAACAATAACAGGATTTCCAAAGTTAGTGACAACCTAATTTACAAAGCATGAAGAAGACACAAAGCCCAAGATGAAGATTTAAACAAATTAGAATAAAAGAAGCAAAGCAGAAAAAAATAAAAGAAATGAAAATTAATCTTTGCCTTACATTTACATACATATTGGCTTAAGGCAGGATTTGTATTTGTTTATAGTATGCCATCCTGCTAAAATTGTTATGCTTCATTATAAGGCCCTTGTCTGTTTCATTTTTATATCCTTTCAAGTGCATTCCCATTTTTTTGTAATATTTTCATATACTTGCTTTAAATACTGTAAAATGGAGTTTAAGCAAGGAAATATTTAGACATGAATGAGCCTGGGGGTGGGGGTGATATTACCTTTACAGGACAAAAAGATGGTACGAGGGAGTGATTCCCCCCCTCACTTTTGTCAAAACATGGTCCACATCTTTTTTATAGAAATTGATGAAAATACACTGGGTAGGTGAAGGTCATTTTTCTTTAGGATTTGCTTATAAAGCAATTAAATGAGGAGAAAATGGTTTGATGTTATAGGTCTGGCCCATTACCTTCCCACTCTTCAGTGACTGGTGACTTGACTATCTTCTATCTATGCTTAGACCCTGAAATTTTTGCGAAATGATAGTTTATGCCAGATTAGCAAACTGCTTAAGTTTTCACAGTTATTTCAAATCATGATATTGCAATTTCGTGAATCTATAATCCAAGAAATATTTCAGCCCCCCCACTACCAACTGCCCCTCCTTCAAATTTCCTCTGGATCCGCCCCTGGAACAACTTGGTGCCAAGGCCAACCAGGCTTCGTTTTCTTATGGCCTGAGCCTGGCTCACAAGAAACGCGTTAAGGAAACACAAAAAATCTGCTCCTAAGTACATTGGCACTGCCAGGAAGAAATTTTTGAGAGAGGAACGATCGGCAGATTTTTTTCTGAAATACTTCTAAGTCACATTTTATTGATGATCCTGTCATGTCAAGAAACGCTAAGCATAAAGCTGTGATCGATATTTCATGTCAAAGGTATATTCTAATAAAGGCAAAGCACACTATACTTTGAAATTCTAGCCATAATTATAAATTCTACCAAAATCGTTTTGACCAGACTAGTTTGATACTATTTTCAAGTTTAGAGTAGTTTTTAATAGAAGCACTTTATTCCAATGATATGGTTATTTTAAAACTTGGCAAGAACTTTCTTATTTCATATCAACATTATAATAGATAAAATTTTGGGATAAAATGATTAGAGAATGCTTCAAAATATTGCCTTGGATTTTCATTCGGGTAAAAACCAATTTTAGATTCAGTCTCTTGCTATCCCTGGAAGACCAGATTTCTAAAATTGGTAATATTTTGGACCCGCCACTTTAAGTTACGTTTTGCTGGTGCCGAGATGAAACCTTACATCGTTTAGGAGGTAGTATAACCGTCTTCAGTTTTTAAAGATATCATGACAACTTCCAGAAAATAAGTATTGCATTTTGGAACCCAGTAAGGCAAATGGAAGACAATTTTTTCTTTTTCATATCTGGTGTTTGACATAGCTCTCTAAAGTTTGATATTTTTGAGACCCAAGTAAGTCAAATCTTTTATATAACCAATGCACAATTTAATTTCTAAAAAATAGAGACCCAAAAGTATTTTTATTTTTATTTTAATACTATCATTCATCAGCGATAGGTACTTTAACATATTCTTCGAATGGAACTAACTTTGTATAAAACCCTGCAAGCATCGTAGCAGTTATCAAGTTTACAATCGCTGCACAAAGAAACAATCCTCTCGGTCCAAAATGTGCATACAATGAAGTCGTTACCAGTGGTCCGACCAAATCTCCAAATGAGCCAGCACAGCTGAAAGAGGCCATGTACAAACCCTAATTAAAAAATAAACAGTTGAAATCAGTCAAAATTTCAAAATCAATGAGATACTTTGTAACCATGTAAGGATAAAGGGGCTCTAAAGTGATTTTGACATTTTCTTATCCTAATGTAAGTGCCCATTTACAAGATACTGCACGCTATCATACAATATTGGTCTGCATTTTTAAGGAACGGCTGAAGAATAGGGTATGAAATGAAGACTTGTGCAGTAACGTATTGAGGTGAATACTGTATGATATCATAACGTATTGGCCTTTAGTGTTCACGACGCTGCTGATAAATACGAATGGAATAAAGACGTACACATTAACTCATTGAGATGAAAGCGGTGTGATGTCATAACGTATTGGCCTTCAGGATCCTTCAGGATTCATGATGCCTCTGATAAATACGGTAATGAATAAAGACGTGCACGATTGAGACGAAAATAGTACGATTTCAAAGCGTATTGGCCATTCAGTAAGCATGATGCCGCTGATAAATATGGTATGAATTAAATACGCTCATCAATTTGGACTATAGAATCTGATATAATTTAGATACAGATAGTCAATGTGGCTATTTTTTGCCTTTCGATATTAGCACCATCATGCCTTTCTATTACTAGATCCCCCTGTGTCATTTTTTTTAGAAGTGGCCCGTCCCTGCTAATGCTGATAGCATGGTTCCTTGACCAATACATTTTGATGATACATTTGTTAGTGTTATAAAGAATAATCTTCTTGAATAAGACAAATATAGTGCTGTCTCACCTGTTTCCTTGGCCCAATTATTTTCGAGTATAGTAGATTGATGATAATCTGGGGCATAGCAAAACCGACGAATACAAAGAAAATCCCAATAGCAAATTGAATTGGGCGTATCTTGGGCGTGGTTTTGCACCAATTGTACTTGATTGGGCAACCAGGAGACAATACTATCTTTGAAACATTTCCAACAATAACTAGTTCTGAAAAGACAAACCAAAATTTATTAAGATCTACAAAAAAAAAGAACAAACGTTACAAAAATTCATATCGTAAAATGTAGCGCATGTGTTTGTTTAAAGTGGTAAGTAATTTCATAAGTTAACAAATAATAATATTATAGTAACTTCTTTGTAAAGAAACGAACAATGTAATGAAAGGTAAACACCAGGCAGAACATTTGATAAGACTGTAGCTAATAATTAGTAAACAGAAAATTCTCTAGAAATATCTTTATAACCGGACACAACAGACGTACGACAACGTGATTGTTTTATCTTTTTGCGCCAATTTATTGCCTAACCCTGTTGCTTTCTTATTATGTAGAAACTGTTGGATCTTAGCAGTAATTCATAGGGGGGGGGGGGGGGGGTTGCAGTGGACAGAGCCCCCTTCATGTCGAGATATACTTTATTAGGAAAGATCCTCACGCAGAATAGAACCAACTGTCAATCCTTTTATTCCAAACATTTTTGCAAATCGTGCTTTCCGTTGAGGGTATAATGCTTCTGGTATATCATTCTTTCCGTTCTCTGCTAATGTTGCATCGATGAAAACATTAACGTGGTCAAAAGTAGCCATACTTTTTCAACTAAAAGTCCACCTTGGGTCTCCCTTGGCTATTTTTTAGAAAATACCCCTTTCGGAGATAGATATTTTTGGATCAGCTATCCCAACCTGGATATTCCGTTTAAAATACCCATACATTTAGCTTGTTGAGCTTATCTTGGTCCGATCATGGTTTTGTATTAGGTTTTGGATTGGATCCTATCTAAGCACCTTTGATCGTATTCAAAAGTATTCTGGTCCAGTCCTCGTGTAAACAAGGATAAACCTCTGTGAACGCACCTTTCGTTTGAAGTTTATGGCGCTCATTTCCCCAAGGCAAAAGGATAACAAATGCCAGGAGCAAGACGAGGAACCCGAAAAAAAGAATGGTCCTTTCGCGAAATCTGGGAAAAGAGAAGAATATGTTAATATTGTTTTTTTTGAGTTCAGATTAATGCACATAACCAGTTGACTTTTTGTTGCCAATACACAAATTTAAGAAATTTCTTCTTAAATTTGTACTGTGTAAAATAACAATACCATTAGTTGGGTAATCCAATCCCCCTCAAGCAATACAGGTCTAAGCCATTTAAACAAATACCAGAAAGCCAACTGTAACATAAAGAATTTTGCTTCCGTAGCTTCAATCCAATCATATTTAAATTGTTCGTTGGGGGGAAGTAATTTCCCAAGTAGACTGCTTCTTGTCTTCTTGCCAACTAAAAATAAAAGACTTAAGTAAAATTGTTTTCAACTGTTTTAGTATGTCTCTATCTTTGAGGATTCTTTAAAGTTTGGTAATTGACATTTTTTGAATTCCTAGCCAAAGTAGGACGTCATAACTTGGGGAACGGGTCCCTAGTTTGACTTAAAAGGTTTCTTCGAAGGAAAAGGACCCCTTTTTCTGCGACATATTGCCACATCCCCCTTAGGTCCCTCCAATTTTGAAATACTTTTGACATCCCTGACAATCACCCATATATAAATAGTTTTTTGGAATTGGGCTAAGGAGTAAGAAAATAACTTAAAAATAAGGAACCTGTTTTGTATACGTCTGATGATGATGTAAGCTGCCAAGATGATTATACTTAATGAAGACAGGGCTGTCCCTGCGTACAGAACTGCTTCGTCTTTTCGCAGGGCAAATTCATCTCCAAGCAATGGACTTGTCACACTAGGGGTGATTGAAAAGAAAACAAATTACTTAAGAATATCAAACCAATACATTGAAAAACCAAAACTTTTTCATCCACGATCTAATTTGATAAACATTGACCCATGCATTATAGAGCAGTATCGATATGAATGATCGATATTAAGGTTGGAGCGTATGTTTCAAGTACTTGTCCTTTGACTGAAATAGCCTAGACTGTTTTCGTCTCAGAATTAAAGGCCGGTTAGATTCTGCGCCGGTGACCCCACAAGCCCCATGTGTAATCATCAATTGTTTGTAGGATCCACTGTCGATAGGATGCCCGGATACAGAAATAAAGCTGGTCGTGCTTTAAAACATGAGAAAGCCCAAATCTTTTGAGCCATAGATCAACATATCTTGAATGCATCTAACAAAAAGAGACGACATTTTAAACAACATTTGACGAATAAGGTTGTTTTGGAAGTTATTTACGTCAAAGGAATACTTTCCGATCTGTGTAAATAGACAGAGTTTGTTTCTCACTTGGAAATATTCTTCTCATCCTTTTTCTTTTCTTCATCTTTTACCAGCCTCTGCTTTAATTAATTTTGACAACCGACCCTCTTATTCATCTTCTATCCCCTTTTCTCCTTCACCGCCAATTTATATCTATATTTTTTCTATATGACCCACCCTCTTCTCTATACTTTCATATCCTTTCATTTTCTTTCACGATCTTTTTGCCTTTCTTTTTTCTTGTCACACCCATTCTCCCTCAAACCTCCTCTACCAACACATCCCCCTTTAGAAGTAGTAACATCGCTCGCACACCCAGTTCTTATGTCATTGCTTATGGTAAAATTTTCATTAAAATTTATTTGAAAATATACTTCAGCTTACGTTTCAATAATCGAAACATCATAATAAAGGACGAAAAAGGCTAATATTGTAACCAAAGCAGCACGCAGGTTCGGCTTTGGAAGATCGCCTAAAATCGAAACAAAGCATATACAAATAAATAGAAATATTTTGATGTCTAATTCAAACCAAGAAGATAACAACCCTGTGGTAAGTGAGTCCAGGCAGATGGTTTTGGGTTCTCGTTCAGTTTTAGCCCATCTTCTAGACTTCTGTATTTTGCCCCTTTATCATTAAGTGACCCACGTGGGCTCTGAATAAACACAACTAAAGAAGCTGGCTACCCTATCTATTTAATTTTCCAGTTAATAACTATTCATAACTTCGAGAAGCAGAAATACACTCTCTTTGTAGAGTTCCCTCTTGCATAAATCAGTTTTATTTGAAGAAAGAGTACAGAAATTCGATTTACCTTCACTCAACTCAGAAGTCTCCTTAAAAAAGAGATATACGGAAAAATTTATAATTTATTTCCCTTTTAATCTTTCACTATTTGAAAAAAATTATTGTGTGATGAAAGTGGACCTTTCTATACAGTTCCAGCATTTTGACCTGTTTTTGTCAAGGTTAACACAAGTAAATAAGAATATGGAAAGTTAGAAATATGAGTAGGTTTATATATTTGTGATAAACTGCGTTAAGTTTAGAGGAAGATGATATTAGATATTGCCTGTGCTGTCTTTCACATCAATGTTGTTTTCTTTGAACCAGATAAGAGTAATGAGTATTCTGAAAACTGCCATCACTATTCCGATCCATCCAGCAATGTTGAAAATGTCAATATTCACAAAAGAATAATGTAGGCCTTTACCCAACAAGGGTACGGCTACAGCTTGTAGAGCTGAAAAATGAGAAGCTCCGTAATAAGCTTTCTTGCCTCGATGGGCTGAGGCTGTTTAAATCGAAAGCTCCTAATTCAATTTATATATATATTCATCCCGTATCGCGAGTGAAAACAAAGATCCCTGTCAAATTGCAGTAGAAACAACATCGTTGCCTAAGTGAAATTTTTATTATATTCAAATTCGGTAGTTTACCCAAACAAAAAACATTCGCAGGAAAGTATGGTTTACCCACCTGGACCCATTGCAGATCCAAATTCTTCCAATGCAACTATGACTTTCAATGCATTGTTTTTCTCGTATTTTGCAGCTGACTGAGATACCACAGTGCGACAAACAGCTATATCTCCTGGAAAAATCAGTGTGATGTTTATCCGAACATCAGATGGGCAAGATAGGGAATGGTGAGGAGGAGGGCGGTTGAAAGATGAATTTTTGTGACGTGTGGCCTTCCATCAAAAACACTAATTGTTGGTTCGCTTTGGGATCAAGATAATGATAGCACAAATACCAATTCGCTATCCCACTTTAAGATGAAATCTCAGACTAGAGATTTTTAATACAAATCATTTAACTATCAAATATAAATATGAGTCCAGTAACATTTACCTGCTGAAAAACCGATAGTAAGCCTTGCAAATAGTATCAGCATTTTCCCATCGAAACCCGGATAGTTTTCAGCACACAGGTACAAGAAATGCCCAATAAAGCGAAGCGAAGCGCTTGCCAACAATGGCTCGATAGCTGGACGGTACTGGCACCAAGCACCAAACAAAATGGAACCAATAACCTGAAAAATGCCGTAGCCAGTAACTACCAAACCCAGAAACTGAGCATTGACTTCTTGGTCAACCTACAAATTGAAGCAGAAATGTGCTTACATGCTATCTCCCTCCTGTATGCCACGTCCTTCATTCCACAGTACGTTATATTCTATGTAGTACGTCCTAGATTCAACATGCATTCGTTGCTGTACCCGGTATGCAAGAGCCACAGAGAGTCAAAGGATGAAGAACAGAAAAAAAGAATTGCGAAGAAGAACGGGAGAGGAAAGGAGAGATGAGGCTAGGCCCTATATTCATTGTTCCTCTCCCAATCTCCTTCACATTTTCTTTCCCCAGTTCTTCATCCTTTGACTCTCTGAGGCTCTGGCACCCGGGATATCAAAAGGCGTTTACATTGTGAGAATGGGGAGGGGGAGGGGGGGGGGCATCACTATCAGTCGTTGATGGCAAGAAAAATTGTGAAAATATGACATTCTAGGAGTACCATCAAAAGGAGAGACTGGATGGCTTCGCCCCTAAACAACCATTTAATGCGCCTACTTGCTACCTAATAACTAGAAACCTTTTTGTCCCATGTGTTTAAAACCCCAACGGTCCCTGTTTGAGTAGCAGAGCAGAATCCTGCATGAATGTTCGGCAGCTTTTAGTCTTACAGTGATGTTTTGCATTTTGAAACCAGTATGAACTATCCTTGGGTACCAAAGCCCCAGAAAATGCAGGACATGACAATGTAAACTGATAAAAATAGAATATTCTTACACTAGATTTACATTTTGCATATCATAAAATTAACTTATTGAGACTCTGACACCCACTATGTAAAAACTATTACAATTCCAAAATTATTTGTTGATTAAGTCAATGTAGGCTGGAAAACAAATTATGAGCTAAGGAGGCTGTTCACATTCAGTCAGGCCCTTTGCAGCAATCTCTTCCATCAAATACAATAGATTGTGGAGAATGAGAAAAATTACCTTTTGCAGATAAGGCCAAATTGACGGTAAAATGATTGAAAATTCTAAAAAAGGAGAAATATAGTTGAAATATTTGTGCAAGGATAAGATGGAAGATTCAAAATTAATGTGCTGTTGAAGATTATATTATTGTGAACATGTGTCTAATTACATGCATGCAAGAAACCTAAATAGCAGCGACGTTTCAACCGGGACATGTGCCTCCGAAGTTTAACGATCTTTTTTCTTAGACATAGCACCCTTTCCCGCCCGTGTCAATCCATCTTTGTAGAGATTCCAATATCTCTGAATAGAAACGTCATATATCATTTGTAAGCAAAATGCAACATTTGATCAAAAGTAAGCAAATATCACCAACTAACAGATCAAAAAGACAGATTTGAAAACATATAGCTTTTTTTAAAAATTTCAAGCAGAGGTTTTCTAACAATATTTTGCAAGGATTAAATGTATGTATAATGGTAGCAATACTGACATGGTGTACAACAGTACTTCAACTTTTGATAAAATAATTTTACCCATTAATTTAATTTACCCATTGCACTGAGTGTCATAGTTAAATAAGTGATTCTTATTGTCCTCCATCTGGATTTGTACTCTTCAGGCGTCTCGTGTTGATCATCTTGTTTTGTTTCGTTTGCCACATTGTACCTGCAATACAATAACGTGTATCATACCGGGTAGAAATACATTTTACTGAATAGGTAACTTTCAATTCAGACTATGTTGCGCTGGAGAGATTATCCTGTAATTCGTCAGAGGGCTCAGTTTCACGTAGCACGTGACAGTGGAAATCAAAATAAGCCAATAGCAAACAAGGTGAGTTTTGATATTTGAGCCAATGGCGATGCCATAGGGCAGGCAGGTCAGGCTGAGCTACCTAATTTATCATTGTTCTTCCCAATCAAAAATTAAGAGAAATGGAGACTCATTGCTCTGCATCCCTCCCCTCCATCTTCGCCTCTTGACTTTGCAGGGGTAGAGCTATGTATCTCTCTTTTGAAACTCTGATTATGATAATGATTATGATCAATGTCTAGCTCTTGCGCCTGTGCAGCGTAAGACTTTCCACTCAGATGAGCTATATTAAGCGTTGCAGGCCTTTTAACTAGCAAAAAGTTTTCTCTAACATGTTTCTGAGAAGAGAACCAAGTCAAATAGTTGAAAATGAAAACACTTTTACAGTTTTTAGAATAGAAGAGCTGAGAAACAACAATCCTGATTTGCTGATCTGTAAACCATGATCCATAAATCTGCATTAAAAAGTATGAAATTACCTTGCCGCGTTAAGGAGCTTTTTCTTCTCCATATCTGAAATCTCTTTCTTTTTCAAATTTTCTTTTTAGTTATTCTACAAGAGGAAGAAACAGACGCTTTAGCCTAGAAAAAATTTGAATTTACTTCCTTTAATATGATGAAATTCTTTTTAATTATTCCAAAATCTTAGTACAGCCTCTAAGGGTGATTAGCTGTGTTCGAAGGGGGCTATAGTCCCCAAAAGACCTCATAGTATCAAAAAATCTTATAGTACCATGCCAATTATAATAAGGGCCTCTTTTTATGCAACATGACTTCAAAAGAAATACAATTTTACATCTCACTTTCTTTAGGCAGAGTACAATTGGCGGCTTATCTTTCGAATAGCATATTGAAACAAATTTTACAGTTGGAATAAACATAAGAATGAAAACACTTTAGAAGTCCATTAAATTGGGATCAGGCCAACGTTTATTTTTTTTGCAAAATACGTACAGTGTTTTGCTATGTTCATAACGTTTGATAGAAGCCTCGTTCTTTTTCATCTTTATTTGAAGACCTTTCTTTTCACTTCCCCCTTCAGAAGATTTTGAAGGGTTGCATCATTTTTCACAGTTTATGAGGTGTCATCCGCATGTCACAAGTTGTTTTTTTTGGCACCACCAACTTTCACAACTTTCATATACTCTCTTTCTCCCTCAGAATAACTTCACAGTATAGATTAAAAAGATGTGGGAATAGCACATATCCTTGTCTTACACCTTTCACAACTGATGTCGACTTGCTGGTCTCCCTCCGTCAATTCTGATGGCTGCATCCTGTTCCCATGATAAGTCCCTTATCAGTTGTGAATCCTATCCGTCAATATCTAATGCTTTCACAATTCTGAACAAATTCTTGATGTTTTACTTTATCAAATGCCAATGCATAACAAAGTGTAGACCCAACAAAGTGAAAAGAAAAATGCCGGTGTAATATGCGTTTTGGTACCATATGCAAAAGTGTAACATTGTTAAACGCAATGTGTTTCAGATCATGTGACTTCATCATTGTGCGATGTTTTGACACGTTTTTAAGAGTTTAATATTTACGCTTGTCAATCACGCAAAGTTTGGAGTCGCCATAAATGTTGTACTTTTTTTGCATAAACTTAACAAAGGAAATTACAGCACCGCTTCTTATTTGGATCCCTTTTATAAAAATAGTTCAATTGTTCTTTACATTCTGAACAATATGAACCAGAACATTCGATCGGTTCGCATGCTAAATTCCACTATTCGTTTTGGTACCCTATTGTATAAATGCTTGGGTACGTTGTTGCATAACAAAAATTGTTATGCGTTTGTGTACCCGGACCAAAATGCATAAGGTTACCGAAACGCATATGACACCGGCATAAGAGCTGATTTTCATTGATGAAGAAAACGATGAAGAATAATATCTTTTAGCTCATATTTTTTCTTTCGTTAAGGAAAACAGCATAAAGCGTTTGGAGACCTTAAAAGTCTGGCAAATTCATTCAAAAATAAATTCTAATTGCATTTTTCCTACCCTGGGTACCAGACTCACTATATATTTTATATAGTGAGTCTGGTACCCAGGGTACATTTTTCCTGAAAATGTTTAAAAAGTGACAATTTTGTAGCTTATTCTTCCCAGATAATGGTAAAAGTTCATAGGCCCCCCAAACGAACCCCGGATGTGTCGAACTTCCCGGTATAAGGAACAAAATGTCTGGCCTCTTGGATTCTGCCTAACAAACTAGTTAAAAATTCTCTAGGTATAACGAACCCCGGATATAACGAACAACAACTGGAACGGAAACTTTCCCCGAAATCGCAAGTTTGAAATTAACTTTGTAAATCTGCGTCGCTTTCCTACAATTATGAACATTGTTCAACTTCTTTCAACAGTTACAGAAAGGTTCACCTTCACAACACTCGCAAAGAAAAACTGTGGATATTATTTGCAATAATTTTGCAAGGATTGGGCGTCGATTCGGATTTTGAAACCCTTATCTTTGTTCGACCACTGGCTCCCTGCTAAGAATTTGCTGCATGTGGCCTGGGTAAATGCTTTTATGAAGGTCTAATAGATTACCATATTGCAACATAAACAATTTGAAACGACAGCTTGCTCTTGTAAAATCGATTAAAAGAGTTAAGAATATTGTCAATAAATAAACTTACCACCCTTAGAGGAACCAATATAGCCAGTAGCAATGCGATTGAAGAACAATCAAGCACAAACAGAAAAGGAAAATTGTTTCTAGCTAGACATTTCACGTAACAATGTATTTAACCAGCCAAAAAACCAAAAAGCAACCAAAAAAACGATTGTTTAAATGGCCAAAAAACTTTTGCATAGCAACGAGGCGTCCAGTGTATATCATCAAAGCCTTTTTGGAATTCTGCCTTTGTAGACATACATGATTCTGCGAAAGACTATCAATGCATGATATTTATTCACTTTTTTATAAATACTAATGCAGAATCCTTCCAGCAAGTACCGTATATCCCCGAATTAACCCCCTGGAGGCTTATTTATTTTTGTTATTTTTGAATGAAGGCCTATTCGAGGGAGGGGGACTTATACGAGGGGGGTGGGACTTAAAAAATTATCGTAGACATCAAAAGACATTATCAAAAGACCTTGTTTATTTTAGTAGGAATTTCTTTATGAGCATTAAATTTATTACTACCAAAAGTATGAATTTATTGTGGTAATTCAATAAAACGCCATATAGGTGTCCAATTGGAGGGGTCCAATTCGAGAATTTGCCATAGCAGTGGGGGCTTATTGGCAATTTTTAGTTCTAAGGTATGGGCTTATTCGAACGGGGGAGGGGGCTTTTTCGAGAGGGGGGGGGAATTGGCAATTCAAGGATTTACGGTGAATCAACAATTTTTTGAAGTCATGTTTAGAGTAGGAGTCATGTTTGGTCTTCAAAGAAGTCGTGTTTGGAACTTGTTTAAAGCAGTGACCTGTTCCCAATTTTTGCAAAGTCCACATCATTCCAACCATTTCAACAGGCAAACATAAAAAAGCTTCAAATGTGCAATCGAATGTTTTGAAATAAGTTATAAAGTTTCAACGATTTGCCGATTTTGAGTAAACTTGAGCAGCAATGAAGAGAAAGCAGAGATGCGGCAGTGACAAAAGAATTGAAAAAAGGAAAAAAGCGTTGAGCGCAGCCGCCTCAGCACCAGGGCAGAGATCACTGCTTGGTAAGTTTGGCAATCAGAATACTGGGAATTCAGCTGCAAAAACGAATCTTACCCAAGAAACTGTTTCAGCTCAACCGACTGACGAATTAGTGCAATTCCCGGTCGACAAGCAAAGCGAAATGGATGATGATCAACTTAAGAAATTCAGTACTAAAGATGACATTGTTTGGTACAGAAGTAAAAAGCTGAGCGTTAGCTGGCTACTTTTATCGGCAAGTTGTCTTGAAGTAAAAACTAAAATGAAAGACAAAAAATGTCGGCACTTGATGACATGCTCTTTATGTAAAGAATATGTGAACCAAGTGACATAGTTCTCTGCCAATGAACGTCTCCCTATGGCCTCTGGGATTCCAGTTGATGGAAAAGAACGATTGAAATGCGTCGTAGATCACTTGATGTCAAGGGCACACGAAGAAGCTAAAAGATTAAAAGCACACTATGAGTTGTGGAAAAATAAGCATCCATGGTATCCTGTGAGCATCCATGGATAAGGATCTTTGAAAAGTGCCAGAAAAACACTCTCGAGTTTCTTCTCAGGTTGCAGTGGATGCATACAACGACTGTAGAGCAGAGACACTGAGTGCAAGAAGCTGGCAATCGCGCTTGCTTTCCCATGAGCACAGCAACAACTTGGTTAACATTTTTGAATCGAAAGTATGGGATGCAGATTTTGAAGCATTTGAGAAATCAAGCTTTTATCATTATAGAGACCCAGTGACATATGCTGAAATGAGAAGCATTGTTGCAAAATTGCAAATTGAGAATGCAGCGACTGTTTTAAAGAAATGCCTGTGCTATTCAGCTCAAATTGATGGCAGTGCTGATAGACAACGAATTGATTCAAAGCTTGCAACAGCAAGATTTGTACCAAGCAATGTAAAAACAGTCCAAACTCTCTTTCTTTGAATTTCAAGCGGCGACAAGGGAGGAGCCGAAGGATTGCTAGATGCATTTTTTACATGTCTTCAGAACGTTGGTGTAGACACTAAAGCATGTGTCTCTCTGTGGTACACACCTATGTCCCGCCCAAGTCACAACATAGTGTTCCCACTTGCTTAAACCAGTTTTGTTTAAAAACAGCATACGGGATACAGACTCACCATCATACAGAAGCCTCTTGATTCAAAAGATTGAAACAAACCGAGAATATAGAAAAAAAATTTTCCATTTGTCTTTCACCATTTGCAAAAATTCCGTGCGTAATGAAAATTAGCACGTTATAGTCTTTAGAAAAAAATTAATACGGAAACTGAATGGGAAATATGAAATATCTCAAGATTTTGTAATATGCTGCATGATATTACAAGGAAAAGGATATGAGGTATTGCCTGTGCTGTCTTTCACATCAATGTTGTGTTCTTTGAACCAGATAAGAGTGATGAATGTTCTGAAAACTGTCGTCACTATTCCGATCCATCCAGCAATGTTGAAAATGTCAATATTCACAAAAGAATAATGTAGGCCTTTACCCAGCAGGGGCACGGCTACAGCTTGCAGAGCTGAAAAATAAAAAACTCCGGAATTAGCTTTCTCGCGTCGATGGGGCTGAGGCTGTTTAAATCGAAAGCTCCTAATTCAATATATATATATATCCCGTTTCTCGAATGAAAACTTAGATCCCTGTCAAATTGCAGGAATAACAACTTCGTTGCCTAAGTGAAATTTCTATTATATTAATAGCATATACCATTCTCTAATAGACGCTGTTTAAAAGTATTTAGAAGTTTGGTCTGCGTTGATTCGATTTAAGCGTAGTTTCCAATAATATGAGCAGTTAATAAACCTGTAAATATTGTGCGTCAGACAAGGAAAACAGATCAAAAGAGAAAAACTGTGATCTATGAGTCCATATTTCATTCCTTTTCATGTTAACTATGTACATGGCTTCGTCTATTTTCTCCTATCTCAGCGGACTTCTTCTTTCTGTCTGCCATCCAGAGCCGCTGAAAGCTTTAGGAGGCCCAAAAGAGAATATGGAAAAAAGGAGGCCTCATGCAAACGAAGTGAGCAAAAATATTTCCGACCACACCCTTACGAATAGCTTAAACTCATTCATCAAATTAAAAAGTTTTACTTTTTAACTGTAACGTTACGTTTGATAAATTCCATTTTGAAACGGAATCCATGACTTTATGAGGCCCCCTAAACCTCGAGGCCCAGGGCAATTCACCCCTCTTGCCCCCTCTCGTCGGCCCTGCTGCCATCTTCTTTTCCCAGTGCCAGCTCACTTTTGAAAAGCAGCCCATCATTTTCCATATCCTAAGACAATTTGCTCTTCAAATGGTTAACATTGAATTCTTTGCTTCGCACTACAGATGGGAGGAGGTTGAACAGTTCCACGAGCCTTGACTTCAGCTGGTTTCTGTCTCCAAGTCTTGTCTTCAGCTGATTTGTAATACTGTCAAGGAATGGAACAGCTGAACATCAACTTATTGTACCATCTTTACTGCTTGCTAATACCAGTCCGCGAATATTTCTCTACATTCGCTCGTTTCATGCAAAGGTCCTCTACGAATCTTTCAATTATATGGGCCATTGAAACAGACTGAAAGATGTCTTGGTTTCTTTCTTCTGACTTTTTTACCAGAGGTCGTAGAGGCCCTTTTCCGTTCAAAGTCTTGTGCCTTTATTTTGATTTTTGAGTCCCAGAACCATTCTTCTTCAAAGCCAGTGCGTAGTGCATCATAAAACACGCTGTAGAGTTGAGGCTTGAAGATAGACGCTATTACTGCAACATGATGACGTTTGACCAAACAAGTGCGTGAAAGTCAGACTAAATCATTTTTCTGTATTTCTGCGGGGTCAATTACATCTGCGAGGTCCATTACGTGTGTCATTTATGACCTTCCTTTTTAGCGTGATAACCAAATATTCAAGCAATTTTCCAAGAAATAGGGTACTTATCCGCTTTTGAGAAAAAGGGTAGTGGTCTGCACTCCCAGGACGCAGTTGCGCAAAGTTGGCAAAAAACCGTTCAGTTTTTGGTATAAATGATCTTTCGTGAACTGTCTTCATTATTTGGGCTAATATCGAAGAAACTCTTAACGAAGCAAAAAGTAAAAATTGTGGTCAAGCATTAAAAACAAAAAAATATGACATAAAAAGTTCTTTTGCATCACACTCAATAGATAGCTTCTTGGTTGGTCCATTTGTTCCTTAAAGACTTATTATGAATTCGATTAATATCGTAACCCTATAAAGAGTCTAATTTAACTTATCTGTCTTAGAGAATTTTCAAATTTCTTATCTGTCGAAAGAAAGAGAATTCTTTCGAATGAATTTTCAAATTCGGTACTTCAGCAAAAAACAGTCACAGAGAAATATGATCTACCCACCTGGACCTAATGTAGACCAAAATTCTTCAAATGCAACCAGGACTTTCAACGTATTGTTCTTCTCGTTTTTCGAAGTTGACTGGGAAGCCACAGTACGAAAAACAGCTACATCTCCTGGCAAAATAAATTGTGATGTCTATCCAAACATCAGATGGGGTAGAAAGGGCGGGGTGGGGGGTTCGTGGTTTAAAGCTGAATTTTTGTGACGCGTGGCCTTCCATTGAATGCTGCGCAATGATACACCAACACTAATAGAGTTCTGACTTCACGAAAACCTATTTTTAGAATTTTTGAATTTTGGCCACATTACATAAAAGATCACCACAAAATACTCTCAAATATTGGCCAACTATGTCTAAAATTGGTTGGGATATTACCAATGAAAGATTTGCATTGAATGAACAGAGACCAAAATACAGAGGTTTGATGGGGAAAAAGCCAATACACATGTGGCCATATCTCAGCCAATTCATAACTCATTTGACTGATTTTGCAAAGTTAGAAATATTTCATTATGCTCTTTCAGGTTATGGGATCAAAATTAAAAATTCAAAAATAAATTTTGGTAAGACGTCATCATTAAAGAACTCTTTTGATGGTTTGCTTAGGAATCGAAATAATGATAGCGCCATTCCATTTTAAGATGAAATCTCAGACTAGAGATTTTTAATACAAATCATTTAACTACCAAATACAAGTAAAGTGAAGTAGCATTTTACCTGCTGAAAAACCAACAATGAGCCTTGCCAACAGAATCAACATTTTCCCAGCTGGACGGTACTGGCACCAAGCACCAAATATAATGGCACCAATAATCTGAAAAATGCTGTAACCACTAAATATCAAACCCAGAAACTGAGCATTAACGTCTTGGCAACCTACAAAATTGAAGCAGAATTTTGTTTAAATGCATTCATATTTTAGCATACGTTGTACAATCTAAGTCCTGTATGCCACGTCCTACAATCCACTGTACGTTACATTCTACGTACTACGTCCTAGATTGAACATGCATTCGTTGGCCTATTCTGACAAAGAATCAATGGATGAAGAACGGGGAGAAGAATTGCGAAGGAGAATGGGAGAGGAAAGGAGAGACGAGGCTATGGAATGTTCGTTCCCCTTCCATTTTCCTTCGCTCCGTTCTTCATCATTTGATTCTCTGTGGCTCTGACACCCAGGGTATCGTTGGCGTATCAAAGTACCTTTATGTTGTGAGAAAGAGGAGGAGGAGGAGGGGGGGGGGGAGGGGGGTTGTGACGAGATTCTTGCAAACGACCAAATATTTTGATTTAATTAAGTCAAGCTAAGCTTGAAGATAAAGTATAAGTTAATGCAGGCTGTTCACATTCAATTAGGCCATTTTACAGTTATCTCTTTGATCAAATACAATAGATTTGATCAAATACAATAGATTGTAGAAAAATGAGGAAAATTCCCTTTTGCAGATAAGGCCAAATTGACGGTAAAATGATTGAAATTCTAAAAAAGTAGAATGTAGTTGAAATAATTGTGAAAAGATAAGATGGAAGATCTAAAAAAAAATGTGTTTTTGAGGATTATATTTTTTTGGAAATGTGTCTAATTACAAGCATGAAAGAAACCTATAGGGACGTTTGAAACGGGGCACGAGCCCCTGAACCTTAGCGACCTTTTTAAAAACTTTTAGAAAATTGCCCAGTAGAAAATTTTTTGAGACATAGTCCCGCAAATTTTAATGTTTCCAATGTCACTGAATAGAAAGCAAATTGATACGATTGATCAAAAATAGGCAAATATTTTTTTTACTTATAGTTTTCAGGAAAACTTGGGAGAAGGGAAGGGGGTGAGGAAAGAAAACTTTGAAAACTGTTGAAACATTGCTTGAAATGAATTGGGTACATGCTTTGGTTGTTTTAAGAAGCTTCAAGAAGAACATTGATGTTGCTGATGACAGTATTGCAAGTAATTGTGTTTCACATTAAGCACCACCAACTAATAAGAGAAAAAAGACCCCATACAGATTTAGAAACATTTAGGTTTTTCAATAATTTCGAGTCGAGGTTTTCAAACAAGATTTGACAAGGACTTAATGTATGTATTGTGAAATCAGTACTGACCTGAAGAACAATGATAATACTTCAACTTGTGATAAAATTATTCAATTCAATTTCATTTACCCATTGCACTGAGTGCCTGTGTTAAGTAAAGGACTCTTATTGTCCTCCATCTTGATTTGTACTCTTCAGGCGTCTCATGTGGATCGTAATATTTTGTTTCGTTTGCCACATTGTACCTGCAATACAATAACGCGTATCATACCGGGTAGGGATACTCTTGATCCAATACGTAACTTTCATTTCAGACTACATTGTGCCTCAGACTTCAGACCTTTTGAAACTCTGATTATGATTATGATTATGATTAATGTTTAGCTCTTAGAAATGCGCCTGTTTAGCGTAAGACTTTCCATTCAGATGAGCTAAATTGAGCGCCGCAGCTCTTTTAACTAGCAGAAAATTTTCTCTAACTTGTTACAGAAGTGAGAATCAAGTCAAAATAGTTTTATTTTTCAAGTCAAAATTTTAGACTACAAAACTGCAAAGTCCAATCAAGGCTTGGACTGGGAAACAAAACAAGCCTTTTCTGTGGTCGTCTTTTCTTCAGAATTTCCTTTTCTTCAGAATTGACAACGTAGTTACGCCACAATCAAAGCCTCGATTACCTCAAACAGCCATACAAAAGACCTCTTTGTGAATCCGTGACAAAATCGTCTCGGATAGGTGTTTACACTGTCCCGTTCAAAAACGGAACCGTGACGGTACAAAATTCGTTCGCTTTCAAAGCAGGGTCCAAACTGTTCCGGATAGCAGAGCAAAATCGTCACGGTTCCACCACCCGATCGTTCCACAGTGCTGGTGTAAACGGAAGAGCGAACCGCGACAGTTTTGTCACGGTTTCAAACTTGCACGGGCCGGTGTAAACGGGGTCTTAATGATCAAAGTTTGATAACAAACCTTCTCAGGTTTCTTTACCCCAAATCACTGGCAAAGTATGAGTTGTTTGATCAGATTTTCATCACAAAAGCTGTAACTGCAGCATATCCAGGTGATATTACAGGAAATTTGGAAACCGAATTGCGGTTATTTGCAAAGGAGTCCAAGAAAGATACTGCAGACAAAGAGTCAGTTCTTGAAATTGTAAATTTGATGCTGGAAAGCAGAGTGAGTTCATCCTTTTCAGACGTGTACAAATTTCAAACTCTGTTTGTAACAATTCCAGTTACGGTTGCCATACCCTGGGTACCAGACTCACTATATAAAGTAATAGAGAGTCTGGTCTAGTGCGCCCCATTCTCGTTCTGGTGAACTTACTTGAAAGAACTGAAGTCTATTTAACAGACTAGGCCTGTGAAACAAGACTGTCAGAAAAATAATAAAGAAACTCAGTAGTCAGAGGAGTTTTGGGAAATCTTAAAGCAAATGTGTTTTATTTAGTTCTTTAAAGTCGACCTTTTTAATACAGTGGTAATAGACTTTTCTGCCTCAAGATAACAATCAGGTTTAAAACGCCATTTGGCAGCAAAAAACATGTGCGAAGCATGAAATTAAAGTTAGCACAATGCAGTTATTAAATGTTAATCATTATCAAATTGTTAATCATAGTCTTTTGTAATTTTCCCCATAAATTGTGTGTACTTTCAACGTCTACTTCCTAACTGTGAAGGCAGCGCGCTTGGACACCGCGGCGGTTAGAATCATCACGTTGGAAGCCAGTCTGTAGAGTATGGCATGTGCACACCGGAGATATTTTTGTGCAAAACCTGTTGCACACCGGGTATTTTTGGGTGTGGCAACTAAGATGAAGATGAGCGTGGCTGGTTGTGGTCCCATAGAAAATTCTGTGGCTTCTATTGGAATTACCCAGATAAAAAGAAGAAAGGGCGGGCAAAAGAAGAAGGCATGTGAGGCTCCTTCGCATTTTTACGGTAAAATTCAAATTTACAAACTTTAACCACAACAGGGGAAAATAGCTGGTGCACACCAGCACACCAGAAAGGTTTGGTGGTGCACACCGGCACACCAGGCTTTTTGCTCGTGCACACCGGAGATCTCGTCGAAAAGTGCCATACTATGCAGACCGGGTTGGAAGGTCACCACAGCAAATATGGGCAATATGACAAGCGAGGCCCCGTATGCCAGGCGAAATATTAGCTATAACTGATTTACTGTGTTTGTCGTTGTTTGTTCTCGGCGCCTTGCGGTGTTTCTTATCTACTGCATTTCACTGCAAGGCCTAATTTCTTTGCAACGAGAGGCACAGCCTGGAATATCAGAGACTTTCCAAAGCCAGTTGGCAATATGGCGAAGGTGTCTCTTCTCTCTACAAACAAGGCTTTCAATGCTGTTCTGTGTTCAGTTCCACAACATACGTAAAATATTCTTTGAGTACAGTTTTAACAGCATCTTCAAACTCAATCGTTACGGTCGCTAGCATTTATTTATGCTCTGTTCTGTTCTTTGTTTTATACCAGAGCTAGGTTTATTGTTTCGCTGTGACCTTTGAACGTACAGAAATCTGTACACTCTCTCCTGATTGGTTAATATCAGCACACCAGAACGAGTATGGGGCGCACTAGACTAGACTCTCTATTTTATTTCATATATAGTGAGTCTGGTACCCAGGGTACGGTTGCACAGCTGAGAGATCATATTCGAAACTTATTTTGATTAAAACGTACTTAAGGTCAAATATATCTCAAGAAAGACTCGATAACTTGGCAATACTGTCCATCGAAATTTCAGAAGCCAAATCAATTGATAAAACTGAACTCACTGAGCGATTCGCAAATATGCAGTTTCAACAACAGTAATGATAATTTTTTCAAAAATACTTGGATCTTTGATCAACTTGCAAAATGAGACAGCTCTCTGTCCTCTCCATTCTACGACATCATCACGAGATTTAACCCATTCACTCCGAGCATAAGTTTCGATCTTTGATTTTGAAGTCCATACAAAGTGTGTAAAGAATAGCAAATGCCAAGCAAAAGTTTCAACCCCGCACGCAGGATTACTGGGGAGGCGGGATTTTTCTTACAATCTATAAAATACAAGTGGGATTACTAGAGAGGCAGAAAGAAAAAGGGAAGCAGGAATATTCGAGAAAAAATACGTATGGTTCTGTGAAAAATTATCGATGCAGGGTATTGTTGTAAAAAAGTGGCAGCGGATAAATAAGCCAAAGAAATATCTTGCGATCAAAGAGAAACCAAGGTCCTCTTTCTTTGAAATAAAATGGTATTAAACAAATACTTTTATTGCCATCCCAAGCTGCCCCTTAGACATGATGCTCTGAAAGATTATCAATGTAGAGTATTTAATTCACTTTTTATCAATACTTATGCAGAACAATCTCAGTAATTGCTGCTCTACGAAGAAGTCGAGTTTGGGACTTGTTTAAAGCAGGGGAAATATTCCCAAAAAATAAACAAAGAGAGCTTTAAAATATTTTGGCCAAATCTGCATCATTCTGAATATATTAACTGTCAAATTCTAACAGGGGTAAAAGGTCAGCAGTGGCACAAGTTGCCTAGAAGATGGTAAGGATACACTTTAGGACATCTGCTTTTTTGCAGAAAAATCTTTATTTTAGTATACACCCTTTTTATTCATTGTGAATCCTTTTTGGGTTATGTTTTATACATCTTTCGCAATTTTTTTTATTTTTCTATTTTCAATTAATTCTTTATATTGACAATTTAAATCTATAGCTAATGACCTGGGTAAGCCAAAAAATTGAATTTCAGTTATTGCATCAACAATTTATTAACACCAGCAATTAATAGATTAAAAATTAGCATGCAGTTTGCATTTTTTTTATTCTTCAAATGTGCTAAAAATCCTACAGAAACCACCAAACCTTTAACAAGAGCATTGCACAATCTGCAGTTACAAGTATTTCCATTAAAAAAACAATTGCTTTCCTGTGAAAACGATATCCGGACCAAGGGTTGATAACAGAGCGATAAAATTTGGCTCTGCTGTTATTGCTTAACAGGCCAAGTTCCAACTTCACCTCTTTTTGAATATCTGAATGTTTGGATGGAATGGACTGTCTCGTACGTTTTGTAAGAGATGTGATGCAAGTTTTTGAAACCGTGCTAACCTAACAGTTGCCCCTCTCTCGACGAGTTGAAGCAAGTCTGGCGCCCCTTTTTTTGTAATTATGCGCCCCTTTTGAAGAATGAGAATCAGGTGAAAAAGTTTCTGAGACCGATAGGTTAATTTGCTTCAAGGATTACCTCAAAGTTATGTTGTTTATTCCGAAAATGGATCTGAAATTGTTGTATACAGCAAATTCTCGTCATCAATTTTAGAAAATTTTTCAGCGCCCTCCACTACCAACTGCCCCTCCTCCAAGTTTGCTCTGGATCCACCCTTGGACGGAGGGGTCTTTGTCGTGCATTTTGTAAAAGAGGTTAATTCAAGTTTTGAGACAGTGCTAACCTGACATAGGGAGATTGTAGATCTCAATGATTATTATCAGTTTTATACTCTGTGATTTGGGGCATAGCTTAGGTTTGCATGATAGTTGCAATTAAAGTTCTTTTTTTATGCTTCCCCTGTCGAAGGAGAACAAAGACTTACTAGCGACTCATATACATATCCAGCCATTCTTATGTTTGGTAGCCTCTATCAGCTTTCTTATCTTCTTTGCAGGTCTCAAAGGGGATTGTACCCCATCTACCTTGTATGAATCAAATCTTTTGTAAGTTTTATTTCATGGCTTTTTCCTGTTTTATTTTCGTAAAGAAAGCAAAGAATGACATTATATTTTGGGGTTGATAATATTATAACCCCAAAGAAAGGGGCTTGGGCACTTTGATATAGCTGTATTATTAGCCACTTTTTACAAGAATACCCTAAATCGATAATTTTTCACAGAACCATATCTACAGAGGCTGGATTCTAAATAGGGTTTGTGGCTATATGCTTGACGCCTCATTACAGAGTGATAGAGGTTTTTTGTTATGTGTCCATTGGGGTTTTTTGGTTGCTTGCACTCATGGCAGTTAAATACATTGTTACGTAAATTATCTTAATAGGAACATTTTTTCCTTATCTGTATGTACTAGCCTGTTCTATAATCGCATTGCTACTGGCTACAATGTTTCCTGTCAGTGTGGTAAGTTTGTTTATTGACAATATTCTTAACTCTTTAAACGAATTTCAATAGCAAGCTGTCGTTTCAAATATTTAATGTTGCAATATGGTAATCTATTAGACCTTCATACAAACAAGAATCAAGGCCACATGCAGCAAATTCTTAGCGCGGAGGCAGTAGTGGAACAAAGATAAGTGTTTTAAAATCCGAGTCAACGCCCAAAATCTTGCAAAATTACTGCAAAGAATATCAACAGCTTCTTTTTGCGAATGTCGAGCCTTTCTGTAACTGTTTTTGGAAGAAGTAGGAAAGTAATTGTAGGAAATTGTAGCAAAGGGACGCAGATTTACAAAGTTAATTCCAAACTTGCGCTGCAGCGATTGTCTTAGTTTCAATTTTTGTTTCTTTTTTATTCACCAGTTTTTCTTTTTATGCATATGCATAGTTTGCGATAAAATAATCAATGAAAGTAGCGATTTGAAATAAATTGAAAAGTTTTCACAGAAGAAGTTTGTTTTTTCTGCTCCAGCGGAAATTTTTCTATTGGCACGCGGTACTGACTGGAGAACTAAGTCTTGGGTCAGATTCTTGCGTTTTTCTCATTGACCTATTTTGAATCATGACAAGTAGGACCGATAATAATACAGAGTGCAGCTAGTTTTGTCTTCAGATATCCTCAAAAGACAGTAGATTTCAATGAAACTTTCTAGCGCCAGCTTCTATCGAAAGTTATGAAAATAGCAAAACTCTGTATTCATTACGTATTTTGAAAAAGAAATAAACCTTGGCCCAAATTTAATGGACTTCTATTCCAGCTGTCAATTTAATTTTAAATTTGCTCTTCCAAAGATGAGATGCCAATTGTACTCTGCCTAATGAAAAGGAGATGTAGTATCGTTTTTCTTACAAAATATGTTGAATCAAAAGAGGTCGTGATAATTATTGTCATTGGCATGGTACTATGAGATTTTTTGACATACTTTTAATATTTGACATACTTTGACATTTAATGTTTTTAATAAGTATGCTAAACTCAAAACTCAAACTCAAAACATTTCATTCACAGCAATAATTAACTACTACATTTCTATTTAACACTTGAACCACAAATAACAATTATTTTTTACAAAAAGAAAAACTGCAAACAGTAGATAGTTCAAAGTTTGGTATGTTTGCTGTCGTACATATGAAAAGAACTCACAAGGAGCTATCTAGGTCATATGCCCGATTGGACGTTTATAGGTGTAGGTGTTCGATTTCAAAAGAAGAATGTGAATGAAAAATAAAAAGGAGGAACATCAAGATAATATAGGGTTAGTATAATAAGATATGTTAATTGGTTATACTAAAAACACAATAGTGAGATGCATGGTGGTAATAAATTTTTAATGATAATGTACAAAATTTGGTTCAAATAAGTATATCAATTCGACTTTAAGAAATAACTTTTCAGGTTTTTGATGAAAGATGACTTATTCGGTAACTTTTTAATTTGCAATGGCAGGGAATTCCAAATTTTGACTCCTTCATATACAATTGACTTTTGTTTGTAATTTGTCAAGACCAAAGGGAAAGAGAAGTTGTCATTTGAAGACTGTCTTGTTTCATGCTGATGACATATATTTGCTTTAATGAACAGGTTGTTGAGTAGGTCATTACCGTTTTCATGATAAATATCAAACATGAATTTAGCAACTTCAAGTTTATACATGTTATCAAAGTTGAGAAGATTATGTTTTTTGAATAGTGGTTCACTATGAGCTTGGTATTTGGCAAAATTGATCACCCTAACTGCTCTGCGAAGGCTAGATTTTAATGGCTCCAGATTAGCTTTATAAGCACTTCCCCAGTTTAGTATGCCATAAACTATGTGAGATTGGATAAACGATTTATAGATTGTACAAAGTGTGCTTTGAGGTACCAAGTGTCTTGTTTTGCATAGTAAGCCAATGCTCTTTGAGATTTTAATATTTAGTTGCTTAATATGTTGTTTCCAATTTAAGTGTTTGTCAATGATTATGCCAAGATATTTAGTGTAGTCTTTTTGTACTAGCTTTTCGTCATCAATTTGAAGGACAATAGGTTTATCAGGCTTTTTTGATGTGGATTTATAATCAGAAAATTTTATTTTGATACATTTAGGAAAAGTTTATTGGCCAGTAGCCGATCGGAGATATTTGCTAATTCTGAGTTTACTGTTTTCTCTAAGGTTTGTAGGTTTTTTGTGTGAAAAAAGAAGGCTTGTTTCATCTGAAAAGAGATGAAAATCCAGCTTTTGTGAAGAAACATATATGTCATTAATGTATAGCAGAAAGAGAAGTGGGCCTAAGACACTTCCTTGTGGAACTCCACAGTTAATAGATAGGTCGATTGCCAATTCGCCATTAACTGAGACAGTTTGTTTTCTTTCTGTAAGGTAGGATTTGAACCAAGAATGGGCAATTCCTCTTATTCCATAGTGTTCGAGCTTATCTAGCAGAATACCATGATTGACTGTATCAAAGGCTTTAGAGAAGTCTAGAAAGATACAACATGAAAAACGTTTTCCTTCAATGTTTTCAACTAGCTTTGTGCAGAGATCTAAGATTGCCAATGTTGTTGATTTATTTTTTTGAAATCCAGATTGATGCCTGAAAATTATTCTGTACTTGTCTAAAAAGTTAACCAAACGAGAGTGCATTGCCTTCTCTAGAAGTTTACTAAAGATTGGTAGGGTTGAGATAGGTCTATAGTTAGTAAGTTCAAGTTTTTATTTGCCCTTGTGTATTGGTGTCACTTTTGCAAATTTCAATTTCTCTGGAAAAATTCCTTTTTCAAATGTTGAGTTATTAAAGAGAAAGGCAATGAAATTGTGTACCTTACTAGTCTAATGAGTTTTACGGGTAGATCATATGAGTCATTGGCTTTAGTTTCGTCTAAGTTGGCAACTAAGTCATTAATTTCTTGAGGTGTAACGGGTTGAATAAAAAAGCTTCTTGGGTTTGGTGTTTTAAGATAATTTTTAAACTTCTTGGTGGGGGGTTTCATTTTGTCATTGCTAAATGTGTCCTTTGATTGTCTTTATTTTAAAAAAGGACAAGGGCTTTCAAGGAGCAACTTTGCAATTAGCAATCAAGAGTTTTTCCCCACAAATGAAATTTCGGCAGTGGAAGTGAATTTAAAAAATTAAAAAAATTGTATGTAAGGATCAATTTCATATCATCTTTCTGCGAAGACTACGTTTGCTTTCCGTAGATGTTGAAGCAAGGGCGCCTGCGCCAGGAGGGGGGGGGGCAGGTGGCTCCCCTTGCCCTCGTAAAATTTAGCATTTTTATTTGTTTTCCTGTTTTTTAACTTTTTCTTGGCACTGTGCCCCTGCTGCTCTCTTCGTGTGCAGGCTTCTCTGTGTTGCAGCTATTTACTTTTCAAAATATTTTCCAATAGATTTTTAACTAGCTGCCTTGGAGGGGCTAGAGCCCCTACAGTTACTCACCCCTAATGGCTGCATGTATCAGTAAGATTTTGGAATAAGTAAAAGACATTTTCATTATGTTAAAAAAACAAAATTCGTATATTTTCCAGGGTTAAGTGTTTGTTTCTTCCACCTGTAGATTAACTGAGAAGAAAAATGTAAATTCGAAAAAGACTTCATGGGTATGGAGAAGGAAAAGCTCCTTAACGAGACAAGGTAATTTTATATTTTGAAATGAATAATTTTAAATTATGGTTCACAAAAAATCAGGATTCTGGTTTCTTATTTCTTCTATTCTAAGAATTGTAAAATAGATTTCCTTTTTCTCATTCATTCCATGTAAAGAAAAACAAATGATTTGACTTTTTATACAATTTTGGACATAAAAGACACGCAAATGCTACAGCTTTTTAAATAAAACTGTTTTGACTTGAAACTCACTTCAGAAACAAGTTAGAGAAAATTTTCTGCTAGTTAAAAAGCTTGCGGCACTCTATATAGCTCACCTGAGAGGAAAACCATAAAGATAATAAAATCTAAATCTATGGGAAAATCTAACGTTGCACAGGCGCATTTTACCTTTTTGTGCTACGCAAAACTGCGCACGCTGACTAATTACAGCAGGGCCTGTGCCACAGGAGGGCCGGGGTGACCATGGCCCCTCACCTTTTTGCGGAGAAGGTAGTTTTAGAGCTGCAGTAACAGGGGTAGGAAGCACTGGCCCCCTAGTTTTTATAGCCTTGCCCCCCCCACTTTCAAATTTGTGGCGCAGACCTTGTACAGGCGAATCTTTCTAAAACAATGTAGTCTAGAAGGAAAGTAAATAAAGTAGATACCCGGTATGATACGTAGCAAACAAAGTAGATACCCGGTATGATACGTAGCAGATAAAGAGATACCCGGTATGATACGCGTTAGTGTATTGCAGGGACAGTGTAGCAGGGGAAACCACAGATGATGACGAACATGAGACGCCTGAAGAGTACAAATCAAGATGGAGGACAATAAGAATCATTTACTTAACTCAGGCACTCATTGCAATGGGTAAATAAAATTAAATTGAATAAATTTATGACAAGTTGAAGTATTGTTGTTGTACACAAGGTCATGTTGTACACCAAGACCTTGTAAAAAATTGTTTGAAAATTTCGGCTTGAAATTATTTCATCTTTTTGCTCTTATTAGTTGGTGGTGTTTAATGTGATACTTATTTACTTGCAATACTGTCATCGGCAACATCAATGTTCTTCTTGAAGCTTTTTAAAACAACCAAATCATGTACCCAATTCATTTGAAGCAATGTCTCAACAGTTTTCAAAGTTTTCTTTCCTCACTCCCTTCCATTCTCCTAAATTTTCCTGAAAACTATAAGTAAAAAAAATATTTGCCTAATTTTCGATCAATCGTTTCAATTTGCTTTCTATTCAGTGACATTGGAATCATTTGAAGTTGTACTACGAGGTACTACGTCTCAAATAAGGGAAAAGTTTCTAAATGTTTTAAAAAGATCGCTAAATTTTGGGGGCTCGTGCCCCGATTCAAACGTCCCTGTCTTTTAGGTTCCTTGCGGGCGTGTAATCAGACACATCTTCACAAAAGAATATAATCCTAAACGGCTCAATACTATTAGATAGTCCATCTTATCCTTGCACGAATATTTTAACTACATTTCTGCTTTTTTAGAATTTGGAATCATTTTACCTTCAATTTGGCCTTATCTGCAAAAGGTAATCTTACTAAATCTTTTCCACAATCTATTGTATTTGATCAAAGAGATAACTGTAAAATGGCCTAATTAAATGTGAACAGCCTGCTTTAACTTATACTTGACTTTATTAAATCAAAATATTTGGTCGTTGTAATGTTTTCTCTATATTGGGTGCCAGAGTCTTTCGCAATAAGGGCTAATCTCTTTCGCAACACTCTCGTCACAGCCGCCCCCTTCTCACAAGGTGAAGGTACTTTGATACGCCAACGGTACCATGGGTGTCACAGCCATAGAGAGTCAAATGATGAAGAGCGGGGCAAAGGAGAATGGGAGGGGAACGTAGTTTCCATAGTCTCGTCTTTCCATACTCTCGTCTTCGCAATTCCTTTCCCCGTTCTTCATCATCCTTTCATTCTCTGTAGCTCTGGCACCCAGAATATGCCAACGAATGTATGTTCAATCTAGGACGTACTTCATAAGATGTAACGTACAGGGGATTGAAGTACGTGGCATACAGGACTTAGCTCTGGGGGAATGGCTATCTTTTCCCTGGATGGGGTGGCCAAGTCGATCGATTTGAATAAAAAGAAGGTGCTGCATTGATTGCCAGGGTGCATTCCATGTACGATCTTCGGCGTACACTCCATTCACACCTTTTATTAGATTGTTTACAGCAAGTAACAGCGAAGTGTTCTACCTACCGATCAGTTTTGATGGTCCTAGCCAAATGTTACAAGCAAACAATTTTGGCGTCCTCTTGTCTTAATTTCCACCCACTGAACAAAACGTTCCCCTTGGCGCGAAGATCTTCGGCGTACACTCAGGTTTTTTTGGCGTTCTAAGTGCAAACTTATAGAAAAAACATTTTTGGCATACGTAAAATCTTGAAAACAAGAAAACATATGACACAAATGTTGATTGGGCCATGGCAACGAAACGTGCTTCGATTGTTCATAGCCAGTTAGAGCAAAGTTTTCTACCCGTATACGATCAATTTTAATGTTTCTAGCCAAATATTACAAGCAAACAATTTTAGCACCCCTTATCTCCATTTGCACCCATATTGAGGGGCCATGGCCCCCTGCCCCCCCTTGCTACCACGCCACTTGGACTTAAATTGTACGACGTATCATAAAAATTTGAATGCATGTAAATAAAATTCTGCTTCAATTTTGTAGGTTGACCAAGAAGTCAATGCTCAGTTTCTGGGTTTGGTAGTTAGCGGTTACAGCATTTTTCAGGTTATTGGTTCCATTTTGTTTGGTGCTTGGTGCAGGTACCGTCCAGCTATCGAGCCATTGTTGGCAAGCGCTTCTCTTCGCTTTATTGGGAATTTCTTGTACCTTTGTGCTGAAAACTATCCTGGTTTTGCTGGGAAAATGTTGATTCTGTTGGCAAGGCTCATTGTTGGTTTTTCAGCAGGTAAAATGCTACTTCACTTTACTTGTATTTGGTAGTTAAATGATTTGTATTGCAAGTCTCTAATCTGAGATTTCATCTTAAAGTGGGGTAGCAATTTGCACTATCGTTATTTTGATCCATATGCGAACCAAAAATACAGTTCTTTACTGATGACGTCACAACAATCTACTTTGAGAATTTTTTAACGTTGATTCCATAGCCTAAAAGAGCATTATAAAATATTTCTAACTGTGTAAAATCAGTCAAATGAGTTATGAATTGGCTGAGATATGGCCATAGGTGTATTGGCCCTTTCCTCATCAAACCTCTGTATTTTGGTCTCTGTTCATTATTTTATGAATAGAGCCAAAATAACAGTGATTCATTAGCAAGTTTCAAATCTTTCATTGGTAATATCTCAACCGATGTTAGACAAATTTGACTAAATTTTCATATCTGGTGTTGAACTTATGAGTATTTCATGGTGATATTTCATGCTGTGTGGTTAAAATCTAAAAATTCTAAAAATAGGTTTTAGTGAAGTCAGAACTCTACTAGTATTGGTGTATCACTGAGCAGTATTCAATGAAAAGCCACGCGTCACAAAAATTCAGCTCTAAACCACCATCCCCCCTACCCACTCTTCTTCCCCTTCTGATGTTTGGATAGACAGCATAGTTTATCTTGCCAGGAGATATAGCTGTTTGTCGCACTGTGGCATCTCAGTCAACTGCAAAAGACGAGAAGAACAATGCATTGACAGTCCTGGTTGTATTGGAAGAATTTGGGTCTACATTAGGTCCAGGTGGGTAGACCATATTTCTCTGTGACTGTTTCTTGCTGAACTTACCAATTTGAAAATTTATTTCAAAGAAGATTCTCTAAGTTAGATTAGACTGAATCGTATCTGTTAATCCTGTCAAGTCCATTGCACGCAACGATGAAGTGTCTAAGGATCACGTGTCGCGTAAATTTTCTTAGAGACTCGGTGGCTATTGCCCCCCCCCCCCAACGTGGAAAAATTTATAGATTTCTATGGTAAGGGGTTCTTAAAATCACTTATTACAAATTACATGCCTTTTTAGCACACAAAAATCTCTTTCTCAAGTTAAAATATTTATGGAATTCATAATAAGTCGTTAAGAAAATAATGGACCAACCAAGAAGCTGTCTATTGAGTGTGATGCAAAAGACCTTTTTATGTCGAATTTTTTTCTTTTCAATGCTTTAAGCTTGACCACAATTATTACTTTTTGCTTTGTTGGAGATTTCTTCGATATTAGCCCAAATAATGAAGATAGTTCACGAAAGATAATTTATGCCAAAAGCTGAATGCTTTTTTTGCCAAGCATAAACGCATTTTTTGTGAAATGTGTGACATTACTGTATGAAAAAAAGTTTTGCATTTTCAGAAAAATTAGTTTTTCGCCATCTAAGTTTTTCGCCATCAACTAGTTGAAACGCCGTCAAAAGTAGTTACTGAGGAACTTCATGGGAAATTTTTCAAACGTGTCAGCAAATAGGCCCTTGACACTCCTCTCGAGCAAAACAGCTACAGACGGTCTTGGGGGTCTAGACCCCTATCATTTTTCTCAAAAAGGAAAAAGGGGTATTTTCATTAGAAAAAGGCTTTAATATTTTGGTTATGACGCTAAAAAGAATGGTCACAAATGACACATGTAATGGACCTAGCAGATGTAATGGACCTCGCAGAAATAATATAAATGATTTAGTCTGACATTTCACGCACTTGTTTGGTCATACGTCATCATGTTGCAGTAATAGCGTCTATCTTCAAGCCCCAACTCTACAGCGTGTTTTATGATGCACTACGCACTGGCTTTGAAGAAGAATGGTTCTGGGACTCAAAAACCAAAATAAAGGCACAAGACTTTGAACGGAAAAGGGCCTCTACGACCTCTGGTAAAAAAGTCAGAAGAAAGAAACCAAGACATCTTTCAGTCTGTTTCAATGGCCCATATAATTGAACGATTCGTAGAGGACCTTTGTATGAAACAAGCGAATGTAGAGAAATATTCGCTGACTGGTATTAGAAAGCAGTAAAGATGGTACAATAAGTTGATGTTCAGCTATTCCATTCCTTGAGAGTATTACAAATCAGCTGAAGTCAAGGCTTGGGGACAGAAACCAGGTGAAGTCAAGGCTCGTGGAACTGTACCACCTCCTCCCATTCTTAATGCGAAGCAAAGAATTCAATGTTGACCATTTGCAGAGCAAATTGTCTTCGAATATGGAAGATGATGGGCTGCTTTTCAAAAGTGAGCTGACACTGGGAAAAAGAGATGACAGCAAGGCCGCCGAAAAGGGGGCCAAGAGGGGAAAATTGCCCTGGGCCTCGAGTTCTAGGGGGACCTCATAATCACGGATTCCGTTTTAAAACGAAATTTATAAAAAGAAACAAACTAACAATTAAGAAGTAAAACCTTTTAAATGAATGAAAGAATTTAAGCTATTCGTAAGGGTGTTGTCGGAAAATTTTTTGCTCGCCTCGCTCTCAAGAGGCCTCCTCTTTTCCATATCCCCCTCGGGCCTCCTAATGCTTTCGGCAGCCCTTGATGGCAGACAGAAAGGAGAAGTGCGCTGAGCTTTGAGAAAATAACGAAGCCATATACATAATTAATATGTAAAGGAATCAAATAAAGACTCATATATGCCTTTATCGAATCAACGGAGACCAAACTCCTGAATACTTTTGAACAACATCTATTAGGGCATGGTTTATGCTACTAACATAATATAAATTTCACTTCAACAACAAAGATGCTATTACTGCAATTTGACAGGGATCTTAGTTTTCATTCGAGATACGGGATATATATATTGAATTATTATTATATATTTATATTGAAGATTGAATTAGGAGCTTTCGATTTAAACAGCCTCAGCCCAATCGAGGCGAGAAAGCTAATTTCGAACTTTTTCCTTTTTCAGCTTTGCAAGCTGTAGCCGTACCCCTGCTTGGCAAAGGACTACATTATTCGTTTGTGAAAATTGACATTTTCAACATTGCTGGATGGATCGGAATAGTGACGACATTTTTCAGAATATTCATCATCCTTATTTGGTTCAAAGAACACAACATTGATGTGAAAGACAGCACAGGCAATATCTCATATCCTTTTCCTTTAATATCATGCAGTATATTACAAAATCTTAAGATATTTTATATTCCCCATTCCATTTTCGAATGAATTTTTTCTAAAGAGTATAACGTGCATTTTAATTACGCAATTAATTTTTGCAAATGATGAAAGACAAATGGAGAAAAATGTTTTCTATATCTCTCGGTTTGTTTCAATCTTTTGTTGGGAAGAGGCTTCTGAATGATGTTGAACCTGTACCCCGTATACTATTTTTAAACAAGACCGATTTAAGCAAGTGGGAACGCTACAGAGAGTGTGTATTTCTGCTTCTCGAAAAATTAAATGTTATATTCAACTAGAAAATTAAATAGGTAGAATATCCAGCTTCTCTAATTGTGTTTATTCATTGCCCATGTGGATCACCTGATGATAAGGAGGCAAAAAACAGGAGTCTGGGCCATCGGCTAGAACTGAATAGGAACCCAAAACCATATGCCTAAAATGCACCTGCCACAGAGCTGTTATCTTCTAGGTTCGAATCATATATCAAAAAGATCTTTATGTATTTTCATATATACTGTGTTTCAATTCTAGGTGATCTTCCAAAGCCGAACCTGCGTGCTGCTTTCGTTACGATATTTGCATTTTTCGTCCTTTGTTGTGATGTTGCGATTATTGAAACGTAAGCTGAAGTTTATATCGTACTAGTTTTCAAAAATAATTTGATCATTCTTGTAGCATAAGTAATGGGTGTACAAGCGGTGTTATTCTGTGATAGGACTATTTGCAAAGGGGAACGTGTTGGTAGAGGAGGTTTGAGGGAGAAGGGGTATTGGTAAAGGAGGTTTGAGGGAGAAGAGATTTGGTCATATAAAAAAAATAAATGCAAACTGACGGTGTAGGAGAAAAGGGGCTAGAAAATGAATAGGAGAGTCTTGTGTCAAAATTAAAGTAGAAGCTGGTAAAAGATGCAGAAAAGAAAAATGATGAGAAAAATATTTCAAAGTGAGATACAAACTCTATCTATTTACACCGATCGGAAAATATTCCTTTAATATAGAGGAATTTACAAACTACTATTTTCACCCAATGATGTTCAAAATGTCGTTCAAGATATGTTAATCTATGGCTAAATTTCAATTGGTTTGGTTTCACAATCTAAAATAACAGCAAGTTTTATTTCTGTAACCGTTTTTCTTCTGATGCTCGTAAGAGAAAGATTGGTTTATTCTGTTCTCTAGCCTCTCGACAATGCATCCTACAAAACCGACACAAAATTTAACGAACACCTGAAAAAATATGATTGATAGATGCATTATTCAAGGAACTTTTTCAAACTTCTTAAAAAGGGCTATAGTCTCATCTGTCTAAAAGAAAAAAGATTCTTTCAATAAGGAAAATTATAGACCAATAACACTTTCAAAGGTATTTGAAAAAGCAATAGAGCTTCAATTTCTCCATTTCTTGAAGAAAAATTTTCGAAATTCTTATGCGCTTATAGAAAATAGTTTTCCTTCCAGCGCGCTCTTTTTAGACTTATTGAAGACTGGAAAACAGAACTGGAATTATGTAATTTTGCTGATGACAACACGATATCTGTCACTGCAAAAAATTCTGATGAACTATTGCAACTTGTAAAAATTAACATAAAAAAATGTCTTGGTTGGTTTGAATCTAATGAAATGGTTGCAAATCCCTCTAAATTTCAAGCTATCACAATCAGCAGCAAAGTAAAAATGCATAAATGAGTTTTAAATTGACCAAGAATTTGCAATAAAAATAGAGAAAAACGTTACTTTGCTTGGTGTTCAGATCGATGAAAATTTAAAGTTTGATGCTCATATCGATAAGATCTGTAAAAAAGCAGCTAAACAGTTAAATTCTTCAAAAAGAGTGGCAAGATTTGTGGGCGACAGAGAAAAAGACAATTATGAATCATTTATACTATGTCATTTCAATTATTGTTCATTGATATGGATGCTATGTGGTAAAGGAGTCAGGATAAGCTAAAGAAAATTAACGAGAGGGCATTAAGACTAGCCTATTCGGACTATTCATCTTCGTACAAAGATTTAATTGCTAACTCAAAAGAAACTACCATATATGTACAATCAGTTAGAATTTCAGCGCTCGAAGTTTATAAAACATTTAAAAACCTTATTAATCCTGTTCTCATGAAAGACTTTTTTGTATCGAAAACAACAGGTCATAACCTTTGACTCAAAAACCCCCTGGACATTTCAAAAGCCAGAACTACCAATTATGGTATCAGATCATTAAGTTTTCAAGGGCCTAAAATCTGGAATTCACTCCGGGAATCAATTAATACAGCACAAAATGATAGACAATTTAAGAAGCTGATCAGAGCTTGGTTCTTTGAAAACAAGTGCGCATGCTCATTTTGCAGTAAATAAACTGTCTTATGCAATCCTTGAAATTATTTCATGTAAGTCTTAATTACTGTATATTCACTATTGTAAAAAACTAACATTAATTAATCTACAATATAATACAATACAATACAATTCTGATTTTCCTTCTAGATAGTTGCGTGACCTTAGTAGTTATTAGCATCGAGCACCACTTGTGATACCAGTAAGCAGTCACCGTCTCTTCAAAGTGATATTTTTCGCTATTTCGTGTCATTTATAGTTATACAAAGTTAAATAATAGCAAACTACGAAAGATGATGATGTGTGTTGTTTGTGTGTTAATTTGTATTTGTTTTTACCAAGCATATTTAGGTAGCTTTTAGGGTAACACTGAGGGCCTTGGCTACATAAAACTGTTTGTATAGGTCAACTGTATTGCAAAATTCTTACTCAGAAGCAAAAATTTCATTTTTTAATTTCTTTATTTTTTCATAAAATTTCAAGGCAATTGCGTTACACCTTTCTTATGATTGTTTCATGCCCTCTTATGGAAGATAATGTGTTTATTCATTTTATTCAATCATGTAAATATTTAGTGTTCAGTGCTTCTTTCTCAATCATTTCTAGTATGACAAGTCCATTGCTTGCAGAAGAGTTTGCCCTGCGAAAAGACGAAGCAGTTCTGTACGCTGGGATAACCCTGTCTTCGTTAAGTGTTATCAACTTAGCAGCTTATATCATCATCAGACGTACACAAAACAGGTTCCTTACTTTTAAATTATATTCTTATTCCTTAGCCCAATTCCGAAAAAACTAATTATATATGGGTGATCATCAGGGATGTCAAAAGTATTTCAAACTTGAAGGGGCCTAGGGGAGATGTGACAATAGGTCGCAGAAAAAAGGGTCCTTTTCCAAGACTTCTTCAAACTAACCTCTTAGGAAAAGCTAGGGGCACGTTCCTCAAGTGATGACGCCCTATTTTGGATAGAGATTTTGAAATCCTCAAGGGCAAAATACCGGAATACCAATCATGCTAGTTTTATGTGCCCTTATTCAGATCAGCCCAGAGCCTTTTTCTTTTCCATCCTCCTCATCACTCATTCTTTGCCACCGCAGTCTTTTCTATTTGTCTACAATACTTTATCCTCGAATTCATGAGGCTCTGGTACCCAAGGTATTTCCTTAACTTTAAAGACACATCTCAATTGTTTCAAGCTATGGAAGCAAAGTTCTATATGTCACAGTTGGCTTTCATGTATTTGTTTCAATAGCTTAGGCCTGTGTTGTGTGAGCGGGATTGCCCAACCATTATTACTGACATTTTCCATCTTAATCACAGCACATATTTTACTTAAAAAAAATTCTTTTAATTCTAGTATAGGCAACAAAAGGTCAACTGATTTGTATGCATTAATCAGACTTTAATACAAAACATAAAATAATATGTTATTTTTCTTAGATTTCGCGAAAGGTCCATTCTTTTTGTCGGGTTCGTCGTCTTGCTCTTGGCATTTGTTATCTTCTTGCCTTGGGGAAGTGAGCACCATAAACTTCAAACGAAAGGTGCGTTCACAGAGCTTTAACCTTGTCTACACAAAAGCAGGACCAGAATTCTTTTGAATACGATCAAAGGTGCTTAAATAGGATCAAATCCAAAACCTATTACAAAACCAGGATTGGACCAAGTTGAGATCCATTAGCGACATGTATGCGCATTTTAAACTTTTTTAGCAACGCTGCATTTAGAGAGAACGTGAAAAACGATTTATCAGAAGCAATATACCCTCAACGGAAAGCACAATTCGCCAAAATGTTTGGAAAAAAAGAACTTCCACCCTGCGTAAGGATCTTGCTAATAAAGCACATTTGGACCTGGAACGGCTGTCTCAGCCCAAAATCAGGAAAATCTTAACAAGGGGGTTCTGCCCACTGCACTCAGCCCCCCTCTCCCTAGCAATTACTGCTAGGATCGAACAGTTTCTATATAGGGATGCCACGTATTCACTCTCCTGTAAACAGGGTTAGGTTGGCGCAAAAGGTTAAACAATCACATTTTCGTACGTCTGTTGGTTATAAACGTTATAACCGTTATAAACGTCACGGTTATAAAAATATTTCTAGAGAGATTTCTGTTTATTAATTATCAGCTACATTTTTATGAAAGGTTTTCCCTGGTGTTTACCTTTCAGTGCAGTGTCCATTTCTTCACAAAGAAGTTACTATAATATAATTATTTGTTAACTTATGAAATTACTTACCACTTTAAACAAACATATGCGCTACATTTTACGATATAAATTTTTGGAGCGTTTGTTCTATTCTTTTTCTGTAGATCTAAACAAATTTTGGTTTGTCTTTTCAGAAGTAGTTATTGTTGGAAATGTTTCAAAGGTAGTATTGTCTCCCGGTTGCCCAATCAAGTACAATTGGTGCAAAACCACGCCCAAGATACGCCCAATACAATTTGCTATTGGGATTTTTTTTGCATTCGTTGGATTTGTTATGCCCCAGTTTATCATCAATCTACTATACTCGAAAGTAATTGGGCCAAGGAAACAGGTGAGACAGCACTATATTTGTCTTATTCAAGAAGATTATTCTTTATAACACTAACAAATGTATCATCAAAATGTATTGGTCAAGGAACCATGCTATCAGCAATAGCAGGGACGGGCCACTTAAAAAAATGAAAAAAGAAATCTAGCAATAGAAAGGCATAATGGTGCTAATATCGAAAGTCAAAAAAAGCCCATTTACTATCTGTATCTAAATTCTATCAGATTTTATCCTTCAAATTGATGAGCGTATTTAGTTCATACCATATTTATCAGCGGCATCATGCTCACTGAATGGCCAATAAGCTTTGAAATCGTACCATTGTCGTCTCAATTGTGTACGTCTTTATTCATTGCCGTATTTATCAGAGGCATCATGAATCCTGAAGGATCTTGAGGCCATCACGTTATGATATCTCACCGCTTTCATCTCAATAAGTTAGCGTGTACGTCTTTATTCCATTCGTATTTATTAGCTGCGTCGTGTACACTGCAGGCCAATACGTTATGATATAACACCGCTTTCATCTCAATAAGTTAACGAGTACGTCTTTATTCCATTCGTATTTATCAGCCGCGTCGTGTACACTGAAGGCCAATACGTTATGATATCAGACCGCTTTTATCTCATAAGTTAATGTGTACGTCTTTATTCCATTCGTATTTATCAGCCGCGTCGTGTACACTGAAGGCCAATACGTTATGATATCAGACCGCTTTTATCTCATAAGTTAATGTGTACGTCTTTATTCCATTCGTATTTATCAGCCGCGTCGTGTACACTGAAGGCCAATACGTTATCATATAACACCGCTTTCATCTCAATAAGTTAACGAGTACGTCTTTATTCCATTCGTATTTATAGGCGGCGTGGTGTACACTAAAGCCAATACGTTATGATATAACACCGCTTTCATCTCAATAAGTTAACTAGTACGTCTTTATTCCATTCGTATTTATCAGCTGCGTCGTGTACACTGAAGGCCAATACGTTATGATATCACACCGCTTTCATCTCAATAAGTTAACGACTACGTCTTTATTCCATTCGTATTTATAGGCGGCGTGGTGTACACTAAAGCCAATATGTTATGACATCACACCGCTTTCATCTCAATAAGTTAACGAGTACGTCTTTATTCCATTCGTATTTATCAGCGGTGTCGTGTACACTGAAGGCCAATACGTTATGACGTCACACCGCTTTCATCTCAATAGGTTAACGAGTACGTCTTTATTCCATTCGTATTTATAGGCGGCGTGGTGTACACTAAAGGCCAATACGTTATGACATCACACCGCTTTCATCTCAATAAGTTAACGAGTACGTCTTTATTCCATTCGTATTTTTCAGCGGTGTTGTGTACACTGAAGGCCAATACGTTATGATATCACACCGCTTTCATCTCAATAAGTTAACGAGTATGTTTTTATTCCATTCGTATTTATCAGCGGCGTCGAGAACACTGAAGGCCAATACGTTATGATATCATAGAGTATTCACCTCAATACGTTATTGCGCAAGTCTTCATTTCATACCCTATTCTTCAGCCGTTCAAAAGAAATGCAGACCAATTTTGTATGATAGCGTGCAGTATCTTGTAAACGGGTCCTTACATTAAAATAAGAAAATGTCAAAATCACTTTAGAGCCCCTTTATCCTTACATGGTTACAAAGTATCTCATTGATTTTGAAGGTTTGACTGATTTCAATTCTTTATTTTTTAATTAGGGTTTGTACATGGCCTCTTTCAGCTGTGCTGGCTCATTTGGAGATTTGGTCGGACCACTGGTAATGACTTCATTGTATGCACATTTTGGACCCAGAGGATTGTTTCTTTGTGCAGCGATTGTGAACTTGATAACTGCTACCATGATTGCAGGTTTTCAAACAATATTAGTTCCATTCGAAGAATATATTAAAGTACCTGGCGCCAATAAGTGATAATTTAAGTATACAAAACAATATATGATTGGGTTATAATTTTTTAGAGACTAAATCATGCTCTGTCTATGTAAAGATTTGACTTACCTGAGTCTCAAAAATGTCAAACTTTGAGAGCTTATTATTTTTGGGCTATTTCTTGTGAAAACCAGTTCTAAAAGGCAAATAT